>NC_092050.1:75136309-75436309 GCF_003086295.3 Arachis hypogaea
TTTGGTTTTCTATGGTTTTTAGCGTTTTTATTTTCTAGGGTTTTTAGGGTGTTTTATGTTTTTAGGTTTTCTAGATTTTTAGTTTTTAGGATTTCTTATTTTATGGTTTTCTAGGGTTTAGTTTTTAAGGTTTTCTAGGTTTTCTAGGAATTTTATGCTTTTTTAGGGTTTTCTAGGCTTTTAAGGGTTTTTTACAGTTTTCTAGGATTTTCTAGTATTTTTATGGTTTTTTTAGAGTTTTCTAGGGCCTCTCAGGATTTTTTAGGGTTTTTAGGGGTTTCTAGGTTTTTTAGGGTTTTTAGCGTTTTTATGATTTTTTAGATTTTTCTAGGGTTTATTAGAGTTTTCTGCGGTTTCTCAGGATTTTTTAGATTTTTTTAGGGTTTTCTAGGATTTTTACGGTTTTCTAGGCATTCTAGGGTTTCTCAGGATTTTTTAGGATTTTAGGGTTTTCTAGAGTTTTTTAGGCTTTTAAGGGTTTTCTAGGATTTTTAGAATTTCTTTGGATTTTTTTGGTTTTTTAGGGATTTTTATGGTTTTCTAGGTTTTCTAGGATTTTTAAGGTTTTCTTGGATTTTTAGGGATTTCTAGGAGTTTTTAGGGTTTTTAGGGTTTTAAGGATTTTCTAGGGTTTTTAGGGTTTCATAGGGTTTGCTATGGTTTTTCAGGGTTTTAGGGTTTTCTAGGTGTTTTAGGTTTTTAGGGTTTTCTAGTGCTTTTTCGGGATTTTAGCGTTTTCTAGGGTTTTCTAGTGGTTTTTTAGGATTTTTTAGAGTTTTGCTAGGGTTTTCTAGATTTTTATGTTTTTTAGGTTTTCTAGGTTTCTTAAGATTTTTTAGGCTTTTTAGGGTTTTCTAGAGTTTTTTATTGTTTTTAGGTTTTCTAGGGTTTTTAAAAATTTTTAGGATTTTTAGGGTTTTTTAGGTTTTTTAGGGATTTTTATGATTTTCTAGGTTTTTTAGGGTTTTCTAGAATTTTTAGGGTTTTCTGTGATTTTTAGGATTTTCTAGGGGTTTTTAGTGTTTTGTAGGATTTTTAGGATTTTCTAGGGTTTTCTACAATTTTTTAGGGTATTCTAGGGTTTTTTGGAGTTTTTTAAAGTTTTCTATGATTTTTATTGTTTCTAAGGTTTTAAGGATTTTTTATGGTTTTCTAGGATTTTTAGCGTTTTTTTTTGGGTTTTCTAGGATTTTTAGGGTTTTTAGGGTTTTCTATGATTTCTAGTACTTTTTAGGGTTTTTAGGGTTTTCTAGTGTTTTCCAGAGTTTTCTAGGATTTTTATGATTTTCTAGGGTTTTTAGAATTTTTTAGGTTTTCTAGGGTTTTTTGGGATTTTTATAGTTTTCTAGGGCCTTTTTATTTTCTAGGGTTTATAGGGTTTTTTACGGTTTTTTAGAGTTTTCTTGGGTGTTTAGGAATTTCAGGGTTTTTTGGGTTGTTAGGATTTTCTAGGGTTTTTTATCGTTTTCTAGGGTTTTTTAGTTTTTTCTAGAACTTTCTCGAGTTTTTTAAAAGTTTTCAAGGATTTTTATAGTTTTCTAGGGTTTTTAGGATTTTGTAGGATTTTCTAGGGGTTTGTTTTAGGTTTTTTAGGGTTTTCTAGGGTTTTCTAGAGTTTTTTAAAATTTTTCTAGGATTTTGTGATTTTTTACGGTTTTTACGGTTTTTTAGGATTTTCTAGGTGTTTTAGGGTTTTCTAGAAATTCAGAGATTTCTAGGGTTTTCTAGGGTTTTAATAGTTTTTTAGAGTTTTCTAATTTTTATCATGATTTTTTAGCGTTTTTAGGCTTTTCTCAAGTTTTCTAGTGTTTTTAGTGTTTTCAAGGGTTTTTAGGGTTTTTTTTATGGTTTTCTAGGTTTTTTTAGGATTTTCTAGGATTTTTAAGATTTTCTAGGGTTTTCTAGCGTTTTTAGGATTTTTAGCGTTTTTAAGATTTTTTATAGTTTTCTATGGTTTTTAAGGTTTTCTAGGGTTTTTAGGGTTTTTTAGGGTTTTCTAGAATTTTCTATAGGTTTTTAAAGTTTTCTAGGATTTTTTGGTTTTCTATGGTTTTTAGGATTTTTTTTGGATTTTCTAGGGTTTTTGGGTGTTTTATGATTTTTTAGTGTTTTCTAGAATTTTTAGCATTTTTTTAGGATTTTCTAAGATTTTTAGGATTTTTTAGTGTTTTCTAGGATTTCTAGGACTTTTTAGGGTTTTTTAGGGTTTTCCAAGGTTTTCTATAGTTTTTTAAAGTTTTCTAGGATTTTTATGGTTTTTTAGGGTTTTTGGGGTTTTCTAAGTGTTTTAGGGTTTTTGGTTTTTTAGAGTTTTCGAGGGTTTTTCAGGGTTTTCTAGGTGTTTTAGGGTTTTTTGGTTTTCTAGAGTTTTTTAAAATTGGGTTTTTTCTAGAGTTTTTAGGGTTTTTTTATGTTTTTCTAAGATTTTTAGGGGTTTTTAAGGTTTTGTAGGATTTTTTAGAAAACCCTAAAAACTTTAAAGACCACTAGAAAAACCCTAAAAGAAATCCTGAAAACCCTAGAAAACACTAAAAAACGATAGATAACCCCTAAAAAAATCCTAAAAATCATAGAAATTCCTAAAAAACTCCAAAAAACCTAGAAAACCCTAAAAAATCATAAAAAGCCCTAAAAACCCTAGAAAACCTAAAAAATCCTAGAAAACTATAAAAATCCTAAAAAACTTTAAAAAACTCTAGAAAACCCTAGATCTCCCTAAAAAACCATACAAAACTCTAGAAAACCGAAAACCCTGAAGAACACTAGAAAACTCTAAAAAACCATAAAAACCCAAAAAAATCCTGAAAAATACTAGAAAACCCTAAAAACTCTAAAAAACCATAAAAATCTTAGAAAATTTTAAAAAACTCTAGAAAATCCTAGAAATCCCAAAAAAATCCTAAAAACAAAAAAAACCCCTAAAAAAATACTAGAAAACTCTAAAAAAAACCCAAAAAACCCTAGAAAACTCTAAAGAACCCTAAAAAGCATAGAAAACCTTAAAAACTTAGAAAGCCCTAAAAATCCTAGAAAACCTTAAAAAACCCTGAAAACCGTAGAAAACCCTAAAAACCGAAAAAATCCTAGAAAACCCTAAAAACCCTAGAAAACCCAAAAAAATTGTAAAAACCCTAGAAAATCCTAAAATCCCCAAAAAAACCATAAAAATCCTAGAAAACCCTAAAAATTTTAAAAATCCTAAAAATCTTAGAAAACCCTAAAAAACCCCAAAAATCCTTGAAAACCCTAAAAAAATCCTAAAAAACAAAAAAAAACCTTAAAAACCCTAGAAAACCAAAAAAAATCCTAGAAAACTTTAAAAAATGCTAGAAAAGCCTAAAAAAACGAAAAAACCTTAGAAAACCCTAAAAAAATCCTAAAACCCTGAAAAATCCTACAAAACCTTTAAAAAGACTCGAAAACCATAAAAAAAACCCTAAAAACACAGAATACCCTAAAAGCCCTAGAAAAGCAAAAAAGTAGAAGAAAACTTTAAAAAACTCTAGAAAACCCAAGAAAACCCTAAAAACCCTAGAAAACCTTAAAAAACCTAGAAAACCCTAAAAACCCTAGAAAACCTTAAACACCCTAGAAAACCCTAAAAACCCTAAAAAACCTAGAAAACCCTAACAAACCCTAAAAATCCTAGAAAACCTTAAACACCCTAGAAAATCCTAAAAATCCTAAAAAATCCTAAAAATCCTAGAGAACCCTGGAAAACCCTAAAAACCCTAGAAAACGGTAGAAAGCCCAAGAAAACCCTGAAGAACACTAGAAAACCCAAAAAACCCAAGAAAATCCTGAAGAACACTAAAAAACCCTAAAACTCTAGAAAACCTTAAAAAATCATAAAAACCCTAGAAAACCCTAAAAAACCCTAAAATCCCGAAGAAAACCATAAAAATCCTAGAAAACTTTAAAAAAACTCTAGGAAACCCTAAAAATCCTAGAAAACCCGAAAAAATCCTAAAAATCTTAGAAAACCCTAAAAAACCCAAAAAAATCATTGAAACCCCTAAAAAATCCTAGAAAACAAAAAAAACCGTAAAAACCCTAGAAAACCAAAAAAATCCTACAAAACTTTAAAAAAGTCTAGAAAAGCCTAGAAAATCCTAAAAAACCCAAAAAACCCTAAAAAATCGTAAAAGCTCGAAAAATCCTACAAAACCTTAAAAAAGCCTCGAAAACCATAAAAAATCCCAAAAAACACAGAATACCCTAAAAAAAAATCCTAAAAGCCCAAGAAAAGAAAAAAATCCTAGAAAACTTTAAAAACTCTAGAAACCCAAAAAAACCCTAAAAACCCTAGAAAACCATAAAAAATCGGAGAAAACTCTAAAAATCCTAAAAAACCATAAAATTCTTAGAAAACTTTAAAAATTATAGAAAACTATGGAAAACATTAAAAAACCTAGAAAACCTTAAACCCTAAACCCTAGAAAACCATAGAAAACCCTAAAAATCCTAAAAAACCCTAGTGAACCCTAAAAACCTTAAAAACCCTAGAAAATCCTAGAAAATCCAAGAAAACCCTGAAGAACACTAGAAAACCCAAAAAACCCAAGAAAATCCTGAAGAACACTAAAAAACCCTAAAACTCTAGAAAACCTTAAAAAATCATAAAAACCCTAGAAAACCCTAAAAAACCCTAAAATCCCGAAGAAAACCATAAAAATCCTAGAAAACTTTAAAAAACTCTAGAAAACCCTAAAAATCCTAGAAAACCCGAAAAAATCCTAAAAATCTTAGAAAACCCTAAAAAACCCAAAAAAATCATTGAAACCCCTAAAAAATCCTAGAAAACAAAAAAAACCGTAAAAACCCTAGAAAACCAAAAAAATCCTACAAAACTTTAAAAAAGTCTAGAAAAGCCTAGAAAATCCTAAAAAACCCAAAAAACCCTAAAAAATCCTAAAAGCTCGAAAAATCCTACAAAACCTTAAAAAAGCCTCGAAAACCATAAAAAATCCCAAAAAACACAGAATACCCTAAAAAAATCCTAAAATCCCAAGAAAAGAAAAAAATCCTAGAAAACTTTAAAAACTCTAGAAAACCCAAAAAAACCCTAAAAATCCAAGAAAACAATAAAAAATCGGAGAAAACTCTAAAAATCCTAAAAAACCATAAAATTCTTAGAAAACTTTAAAAATTATAGAAAACTATGGAAAACATTAAAAAACCTAGAAAACCTTAAACCCTAAACCCTAGAAAACCATAGAAAACCCTAAAAATCCTAAAAAACCCTAGAGAACCCTAAAAACCTTAAAAACCCTAGAAAATCCTAGAAAATCCAAGAAAACCCTGAAGAACACTAGAAAACTCTAAAAAACCCTAAAAACCCTAGGAAACCATAGAAACCCTAGGAAACCTTAAAAACTCTAGAAAACCCTAAAAACCTTAAAAAATCCTAAAAACCCTAAAAAAACCCTAAAAACCCTAAAAAAAACCCTGAAAAACATTAGCAAACCCTAAAAAATCCTAAAAACCCTAGAAAACCCTAAAAAACCGTAGAAAACCATAAAGATTCTCGAAAACTATAAAAAACTCTAGAAAATCCTAAAAAGCAATAAAAACCCCAGAAAATCCTAAAAAAATCCTAAAAACCGTAGAAAATCCTAAATACCCTAAAAAACCCTGAAAAAACCTAGAAAACTCACAAAAGCCCTAAAAATCCTAGAAACCCTAAAAAACTCTAAAATACCCTAAACGTCCTAGAAAACCATAAAAAACCCTACAAAACATAGAAGACCAAAAAAATCCTAGAAAACTTTAAAAAACTCTAGAAAACCCTAAAAACCCTAAAAAAACCCAAAACACCCTAGAAAACGCTAAAACACTCTAAAAACCCTAGAAAACCGTAAAAATCTTAAAAACCCTAAAAACCCTTGAAAACCCTTAAAAAACTAAAAAACCCCCAAAGAAAATCCTAAAAAACACTAGAAAACCCTATAAAACCATAAAAATCCTAGAAAACTTAAAAAAATTATAGAAAACTATGGAAAACATTAAAAAACCTAGAAAACCTTAAAAACCCAAAAAAAACCTGAAAAATACTAGAAAACTCTAAAAACGCTAAAAACCCTAGAAAATTCTAAAAAAACCTTAAAAATCCTGCAAAATCCTAAAATCCATTGAAAACCCTAAAATATCCTAAAATCATAAAGAAAACCCTAAAAATCCTAAAAACCCAAGAAAATCATAAAGAAAACCCTAGAAATCCTAGAGAACCCTAATAAACTTTAAAAAAACTATAGAAAACCCTTGAAAATCTTTAGCGTTTTTTTGGTTTTTATGGTTTTCTGGGGTTTTAGGGTTTTCTAGAATTTTTAAAGTTTTCTAGGATTTTTACCTTTTTTAGGGTTTTCTAGGATTTTTAGGGTTTTAAAGTTTTCTATGATTTTTATTGTTTACTAAGATTTTTAGGGTTTTTTTTTTCGGTTTTCTTTGGGTATTTCGGTTTTTTTTTTTTTTTTTGGTTTTCTAGGGTGTTCTAGGATTTCCAGTGCTTTTTAGGGTCTTTTAGGATTTCTAGGGTATAGGGTTTTCTAGAATTTTTATGGTTTCTTAGGATTTTTATGGTTTTTAGGGTTTATTTGGGTTTTCTAGAGTTTTTTAAAGTTTTCTCTGATTTTATTATTTTCTATGGTTTTTAGGGTTTTCTAGGATATTTAGGGTTTTTTGTTTTCTAGGATTTTTAGGTTTTTTTAGGCTTTTCCAGGATTTCTAGTGCTTTTTAGGGTTTTTTATTGTTTTCTCTGGTTTTTATAGTTTTCTATGGTTTTTGGAGTTATTTAGGATTTGCTAGGGTTTTCTAGTGTTTTCCAGAGTTTTGTAAAGTTTTCTAGGATTTTTATGGGTTTTTAGGTTTTTTAGGATTTTTTAGGGTTTTCTAGGATTTTTTGGGGTTTTTATGGTTTTCTAGGGTCTTTTAGAATTTCTAGGATTTTTTATAGATTTCTATGGTTTTTAAGGGGTTTTAGGGTTTTCTAGGGTTTTTAGGGTTTTTTAGGGTTTTCTAGGATTTTCAATAGGTTTTTAAAGTTTTCTAGGATTTTTTTGGTTTTCTATGGTTTTTAGCGTTTCTTAGGGTTTTCTAGGGTTTTTAGGGTGTTTTATGGTTTTTAAGGTTTTCTAGGATTTTTTAGTGTTTTCTAGGATTTCTTGGATTTTTATGGTTTTCTAGGGTTTTTAGTGTTTTTTAAGGTTTTCTAGGCTTTTCTAGGAATTTTATGCTTTTTTAGGGTTTTCTAGGCTTTTAAGGGTTTTTTACAGTTTTCTAGGATTTTCTAGTATTTTTATGGTTTTTTTAGAGTTTTCTAGGGCCTCTCAGGATTTTTTAGGGTTTTTAGGGGTTTCTAAGGTTTTTTTAGGGTTTTTAGCGTTTTTATGATTTTTTAGATTTTTCTAGGGTTTATTAGAGTTTTCTGCGGTTTCTCAGGATTTTTTAGATTTTTTTAGGGTTTTCTAGGATTTTTACGGTTTTCTAGGCATTCTAGGGTTTCTCAGGATTTTTTAGGATTTTTAGGGTTTTCTAGAGTTTTTTAGGCTTTTAAGGGTTTTCTAGGATTTTTAGAATTTCTTTGGATTTTTTTGGTTTTTTAGGGATTTTTATGGTTTTCTAGGGTTTTCTAGGATTTTTAAGGTTTTCTTGGATTTTTAGGGATTTCTAGGAGTTTTTAGGGTTTTTTAGGGTTTTAAGGATTTTCTAGGGTTTTTAGGGTTTCATAGGGTTTGCTATGGTTTTTCAGGGTTTTAGGGTTTTCTAGGTGTTTTAGGATTTTTAGGGTTTTCTAGTGCTTTTTCGGGATTTTAGCATTTTCTAGGGTTTTCTAGTGGTTTTTTAGGATTTTTTAGAGTTTTGCTAGGGTTTTCTAAGATTTTTATGATTTTTTAGTGTTTTCTAGGATTTCTTAAGATTTTTTAGGCTTTTTAGGGTTTTCTAGAGTTTTTTATTGTTTTTAGGGTTTTCTAGGGTTTTTAAAAATTTTTAGGATTTTTTAGGGTTTTTTAGGTTTTTAGGGATTTTTATGATTTTCTAGGATTTTTTAGGGTTTTTTAGAATTTTTAGGGTTTTCTGTGATTTTTAGTGTTTTCTAGGGTTTTTAGGGTTTTCTAGGATTTTTTTATGGTTTTCTAGGGTTTTTAGTGTTTTGTAGGATTTTTAGGATTTTCTAGGGTTTTCTACAATTTTTTAGGGTATTCTAGGGTTTTTTGGAGTTTTTTAAAGTTTTCTATGATTTTTATTGTTTCTAAGGTTTTTAAGGATTTTTTATGGTTTTCTAGGATTTTTAGCGTTTTTTTTGGGTTTTCTAGGATTTTTAGGGTTTTTAGGGTTTTCTATGATTTCTAGTACTTTTTAGGGTTTTCTAGTGTTTTCCAGAGTTTTCTAGGATTTTTATGATTTTCTAGGGTTTTTAGAATTTTTTAGGGTTTTCTAGGGTTTTTTGGGATTTTTATAGTTTTCTAGGGCCTTTTTAATTTTTCTAGGGTTTATAGGGTTTTTTACGGTTTTTTAGAGTTTTCTTGGGTGTTTAGGAATTTCAGGGTTTTTTGGGTTGTTAGGATTTTCAATAGGTTTTTAAAGTTTTCTAGGATTTTTTTGGTTTTCTATGGTTTTTAGCGTTTCTTAGGGTTTTCTAGGGTTTTTAGGGTGTTTTATGGTTTTTAAGGTTTTCTAGGATTTTTTAGTGTTTTCTAGGATTTCTTGGATTTTTATGGTTTTCTAGGGTTTTTATGGTTTTCTAGGGTTTTTAGTGTTTTTTAAGGTTTTCTAGGCTTTTCTAGGAATTTTATGCTTTTTTAGGGTTTTCTAGGCTTTTAAGGGTTTTTTACAGTTTTCTAGGGTTTTCTAGTATTTTTAGGGTTTTTTTAGAGTTTTCTAGGGCCTCTCAGGATTTTTTAGGGTTTTTAGGGGTTTCTAAGGTTTTTTTAGGGTTTTTAGCATTTTTATGATTTTTTAGATTTTTCTAGGGTTTATTAGAGTTTTCTGCGGTTTCTCAGGATTTTTTAGATTTTTTTAGGGTTTTCTAGGATTTTTACGGTTTTCTAGGCATTCTAGGGTTTCTCAGGATTTTTTAGGATTTTTAGGGTTTTCTAGAGTTTTTTAGGCTTTTAAGGGTTTTCTAGGATTTTTAGAATTTCTTTGGATTTTTTTGGTTTTTTAGGGATTTTTATGGTTTTCTAGGGTTTTCTAGGATTTTTAAGGTTTTCTTGGATTTTTAGGGATTTCTAGGAGTTTTTAGGGTTTTTTAGGGTTTTAAGGATTTTCTAGGGTTTTTAGGGTTTCATAGGGTTTGCTATGGTTTTTCAGGGTTTTAGGGTTTTCTAGGTGTTTTAGGATTTTTAGGGTTTTCTAGTGCTTTTTCGGGATTTTAGCATTTTCTAGGGTTTTCTAGTGGTTTTTTAGGATTTTTTAGAGTTTTGCTAGGGTTTTCTAAGATTTTTATGATTTTTTAGTGTTTTCTAGGATTTCTTAAGATTTTTTAGGCTTTTTAGGGTTTTCTAGAGTTTTTTATTGTTTTTAGGGTTTTCTAGGGTTTTTAAAAATTTTTAGGATTTTTTAGGGTTTTTTAGGTTTTTAGGGATTTTTATGATTTTCTAGGATTTTTTAGGGTTTTTTAGAATTTTTAGGGTTTTCTGTGATTTTTAGTGTTTTCTAGGGTTTTTAGGGTTTTCTAGGATTTTTTTATGGTTTTCTAGGGTTTTTAGTGTTTTGTAGGATTTTTAGGATTTTCTAGGGTTTTCTACAATTTTTTAGGGTATTCTAGGGTTTTTTGGAGTTTTTTAAAGTTTTCTATGATTTTTATTGTTTCTAAGGTTTTTAAGGATTTTTTATGGTTTTCTAGGATTTTTAGCGTTTTTTTTGGGTTTTCTAGGATTTTTAGGGTTTTTAGGGTTTTCTATGATTTCTAGTACTTTTTAGGGTTTTCTAGTGTTTTCCAGAGTTTTCTAGGATTTTTATGATTTTCTAGGGTTTTTAGAATTTTTTAGGGTTTTCTAGGGTTTTTTGGGATTTTTATAGTTTTCTAGGGCCTTTTTAATTTTTCTAGGGTTTATAGGGTTTTTTACGGTTTTTTAGAGTTTTCTTGGGTGTTTAGGAATTTCAGGGTTTTTTGGGTTGTTAGGATTTTCAATAGGTTTTTAAAGTTTTCTAGGATTTTTTTGGTTTTCTATGGTTTTTAGCGTTTCTTAGGGTTTTCTAGGGTTTTTAGGGTGTTTTATGGTTTTTAAGGTTTTCTAGGATTTTTTAGTGTTTTCTAGGATTTCTTGGATTTTTATGGTTTTCTAGGGTTTTTATGGTTTTCTAGGGTTTTTAGTGTTTTTTAAGGTTTTCTAGGCTTTTCTAGGAATTTTATGCTTTTTTAGGGTTTTCTAGGCTTTTAAGGGTTTTTTACAGTTTTCTAGGGTTTTCTAGTATTTTTAGGGTTTTTTTAGAGTTTTCTAGGGCCTCTCAGGATTTTTAGGGTTTTTAGGGGTTTCTAAGGTTTTTTTAGGGTTTTTAGCATTTTTATGATTTTTTAGATTTTTCTAGGGTTTATTAGAGTTTTCTGCGGTTTCTCAGGATTTTTTAGATTTTTTTAGGGTTTTCTAGGATTTTTACGGTTTTCTAGGCATTCTAGGGTTTCTCAGGATTTTTTAGGATTTTTAGGGTTTTCTAGAGTTTTTTAGGCTTTTAAGGGTTTTCTAGGATTTTTAGAATTTCTTTGGATTTTTTTGGTTTTTTAGGGATTTTTATGGTTTTCTAGGGTTTTCTAGGATTTTTAAGGTTTTCTTGGATTTTTAGGGATCTCTAGGAGTTTTTAGGGTTTTAAGGATTTTCTAGGGTTTTTAGGGTTTCATAGGGTTTGCTATGGTTTTTCAGGGTTTTAGGGTTTTCTAGGTGTTTTAGGATTTTTAGGGTTTTCTAGTGCTTTTTCGGGATTTTAGCGTTTTCTAGGGTTTTCTAGTGGTTTTTTAGGATTTTTTAGAGTTTTGCTAGGGTTTTCTAAGATTTTTATGATTTTTTAGTGTTTTCTAGGGTTTCTTAAGATTTTTTAGGCTTTTTAGGGTTTTCTAGAGTTTTTTATTGTTTTTAGGGTTTTCTAGGGTTTTTAAAAATTTTTAGGATTTTTTAGGGTTTTTTAGGTTTTTAGGGATTTTTATGATTTTCTAGGATTTTTTAGGGTTTTTTAGAATTTTTAGGGTTTTCTGTGATTTTTAGTGTTTTCTAGGGTTTTTAGGGTTTTCTAGGTTTTTTTATGGTTTTCTAGGGTTTTTAGTGTTTTGTAGGATTTTTAGGATTTTCTAGGGTTTTCTACAATTTTTTAGGGTATTCTAGGGTTTTTTGGAGTTTTTTAAAGTTTTCTATGATTTTTATTGTTTCTAAGGTTTTTAAGGATTTTTTATGGTTTTCTAGGATTTTTAGCGTTTTTTTTGGGTTTTCTAGGATTTTTAGGGTTTTTAGGGTTTTCTATGATTTCTAGTACTTTTTAGGGTTTTCTAGTGTTTTCCAGAGTTTTCTAGGATTTTTATGATTATCTAGGGTTTTTAGAATTTTTTAGGGTTTTCTAGGGTTTTTTGGGATTTTTATAGTTTTCTAGGGCCTTTTTAGTATTTCTAGGCTTTATAGGGTTTTTTACGGTTTTTTAGAGTTTTCTTGGGTGTTTAGGAATTTCAGGGTTTTTTGGGTTGTTAGGATTTTCTAGGGTTTTTTAGTTTTTTCTAGAACTTTCTCGAGTTTTTTAAAAGTTTTCAAGGATTTTTATAGTTTTCTAGGGTTTTTAGGATTTTGTAGGGTTTTCTAGGGGTTTTAGGTTTTTTAGGGTTTTCTAGGATTTTTAGAATTTTCTAGGGTTTTCTAGGTGTTTTAGGGTTTTCTATGGTTTTCTAGAGTTTTTTAAAATTTTTCTAGGATTTTTGTGATTTTTTACGGTTTTTACGGTTTTTTAGGATTTTCTAGGTGTTTTAGGGTTTTTTAGAAATTCAGAGATTTCTAGGGTTTTCTAGGGTTTTAATAGTTTTTTAGAGTTTTCTAATTTTTATCAGGATTTTTTAGCGTTTTTAGGCTTTTCTCAAGTTTTCTAGCGTTTTTAGTGTTTTAAAGGGTTTTTAGGGTTTTTTTTATGGTTTTCTAGGTTTTTTTAGGATTTTCTAGGATTTTTAAGATTTTCTAGGGTTTTCTAGCGTTTTTAGGATTTTCTAGCGTTTTTAAGATTTTTTATAGTTTTCTATGGTTTTTAAGGTTTTCTAGGGTTTTTAGGGTTTTTTAGGGTTTTCTAGAATTTTCTGTAGGTTTTTAAAGTTTTCTAGGATTTTTTGGTTTTCTATGGTTTTTAGGATTTTTTTTGGATTTTCTAGGGTTTTTTGGGTGTTTTATGATTTTTTAGTGTTTTTTAGTGTTTTCTAGAATTTTTAGCATTTTTTTAGGATTTTCTAAGATTTTTAGGATTTTTAGTGTTTTCTAGGATTTCTAGGACTTTTTAGGGTTTTTTAGGGTTTTCCAAGGTTTTCTATAGTTTTTTAAAGTTTTCTAGGATTTTTATGGTTTTTTAGGGTTTTTGGGGTTTTCTAAGTGTTTTAGGTTTTTGGTTTTTTAGAGTTTTCGAGGGTTTTTCAAGGTTTTCTAGGTGTTTTAGGGTTTTTTGGTTTTCTAGAGTTTTTTAAAATTGGGTTTTTTCTAGAGTTTTTAGGGTTTTTTTATGTTTTTCTAAGATTTTTAGGGGTTTTTAAGGTTTTGTAGGATTTTTTAGAAAACCCTAAAAACTTTAAAGACCACTAGAAAAACCCTAAAAAGAAATCCTGAAAATCCTAGAAAACACTAAAAAACGAGAGATAACCCCTAAAAAAATCCTAAAAATCATAGAAATTCCTAAAAAACTCCAAAAAACCTAGAAAACCCTAAAAAATCATAAAAAGCCCTAAAAACCCTAGAAAACCTAAAAAATCCTAAAAAACTTTAAAAAACTCTAGAAAACCCTAGATCTCCCTAAAAAACCATACAAAACTCTAGAAAACCGAAAACCCTGAAGAACACTAGAAAACTCTAAAAAACCATAAAAACCCAAAAAAATCCTGAAAAATACTAGAAAACCCTAAAAACTCTAAAAAACCATAAAAATCTTAGAAAATTTTAAAAAACTCTAGAAAATCCTAGAAATCCCAAAAAAATCCTAAAAACAAAAAAAACCCCTAAAAAATACTAGAAAACTCTAAAAAAAACCCAAAAAACCCTAGAAAACTCTAAAGAACCCTAAAAAGCGTAGAAAACCTTAAAAACTTAGAAAGCCCTAAAAATCCTAGAAAACCTTAAAAAACCCTGAAAACCGTAGAAAACCCTAAAAACCGAAAAAATCCTAGAAAACCCTAAAAACCCTAGAAAACCCAAAAAAATTGTAAAAACCCTAGAAAATCCTAAAATCCCCAAAAAAACCATAAAAATCCTAGAAAACCCTAAAAAATTTTAAAAATCCTAAAAATCTTAGAAAACCCTAAAAAACCCCAAAAATCCTTGAAAACCCTAAAAAAATCCTAAAAAACAAAAAAAAAACCTTAAAAACCCTAGAAAACCAAAAAAAATCCTAGAAAACTTTAAAAAATGCTAGAAAAGCCTAAAAAAACCAAAAAACCTTAGAAAACCCTAAAAAAAATCCTAAAACCCTGAAAAATCCTACAAAACCTTTAAAAAGACTCGAAAACCATAAAAAAACCCTAAAAACACAGAATACCCTAAAAGCCCTAGAAAAGCAAAAAAATAGAAGAAAACTTTAAAAACCTAGAAAACCTTAAAAACCCTAGAAAACCCTAAAAATCCTAAAAAACCTAGAAAACCCTAAAAACCCTAGAAAACCTTAAACACCCTAGAAAACCCTAAAAACCCTAAAAAACCTAGAAAACCCTAACAAACCCTAAAAATCCTAGAAAACCTTAAACACCCTAGAAAATCCTAAAAATCCTAAAAAATCCTAAAAATCCTAGAGAACCCTGGAAAACCCTAAAAACCCTAGAAAACGGTAGAAAGCCCAAGAAAACCCTGAAGAACACTAGAAAACCCAAAAAACCCAAGAAAATCCTGAAGAACACTAAAAAACCCTAAAACTCTAGAAAACCTTAAAAAATCATAAAAACCCTAGAAAACCCTAAAAAACCCTAAAATCCCGAAGAAAACCATAAAAATCCTAGAAAACTTTAAAAAACTCTAGAAAACCCTAAAAATCCTAGAAAACCCGAAAAAATCCTAAAAATCTTAGAAAACCCTAAAAAACCCAAAAAAATCATTGAAACCCCTAAAAAATCCTAGAAAACAAAAAAAACCGTAAAAACCCTAGAAAACCAAAAAAATCCTACAAAACTTTAAAAAAGTCTAGAAAAGCCTAGAAAATCCTAAAAAACCCAAAAAACCCTAAAAAATCCTAAAAGCTCGAAAAATCCTACAAAACCTTAAAAAAGCCTCGAAAACCATAAAAAATCCCAAAAAACACAGAATACCCTAAAAAAATCCTAAAATCCCAAGAAAAGAAAAAAATCCTAGAAAACTTTAAAAACTCTAGAAAACCCAAAAAAACCCTAAAAATCCAAGAAAACAATAAAAAATCGGAGAAAACTCTAAAAATCCTAAAAAACCATAAAATTCTTAGAAAACTTTAAAAATTATAGAAAACTATGGAAAACATTAAAAAACCTAGAAAACCTTAAACCCTAAACCCTAGAAAACCATAGAAAACCCTAAAAATCCTAAAAAACCCTAGAGAACCCTAAAAACCTTAAAAACCCTAGAAAATCCTAGAAAATCCAAGAAAACCCTGAAGAACACTAGAAAACTCTAAAAAACCCTAAAAACCCTAGGAAACCATAGAAACCCTAGGAAACCTTAAAAACTCTAGAAAACCCTAAAAACCTTAAAAAATCCTAAAAACCCTAAAAAAACCCTAAAAACCCTAAAAAAAACCCTGAAAAACATTAGCAAACCCTAAAAAATCCTAAAAACCCTAGAAAACCCTAAAAAACCGTAGAAAACCATAAAGATTCTCGAAAACTATAAAAAACTCTAGAAAATCCTAAAAAGCAATAAAAACCCCAGAAAATCCTAAAAAAATCCTAAAAACCGTAGAAAACCCTAAATACCCTAAAAAACCCTGAAAAAACCTAGAAAACTCACAAAAGCCCTAAAAATCCTAGAAACCCTAAAAAACTCTAAAATACCCTAAACGTCCTAGAAAACCATAAAAAACCCTACAAAACATAGAAGACCAAAAAAATCCTAGAAAACTTTAAAAAACTCTAGAAAACCCTAAAAACCCTAAAAAAACCCAAAACACCCTAGAAAACGCTAAAACACTCTAAAAACCCTAGAAAACCGTAAAAATCTTAAAAACCCTAAAAACCCTTGAAAACCCTTAAAAAACTAAAAAACCCCCAAAGAAAATCCTAAAAAACACTAGAAAACCCTATAAAACCATAAAAATCCTAGAAAACTTAAAAAAATTATAGAAAACTATGGAAAACATTAAAAAACCTAGAAAACCTTAAAAACCCAAAAAAAACCTGAAAAATACTAGAAAACTCTAAAAACGCTAAAAACCCTAGAAAATTCTAAAAAACCTTAAAAATCCTGCAAAATCCTAAAATCCATTGAAAACCCTAAAATATCCTAAAATCATAAAGAAAACCCTAAAAATCCTAAAAACCCAAGAAAATCATAAAGAAAACCCTAGAAATCCTAGAGAACCCTAATAAACTTTAAAAAAACTATAGAAAACCCTTGAAAATCTTTAGCGTTTTTTTGGTTTTTATGGTTTTCTGGGGTTTTAGGGTTTTCTAGAATTTTTAAAGTTTTCTAGGATTTTTACCTTTTTTAGGGTTTTCTAGGATTTTTAGGGTTTTAAAGTTTTCTATGATTTTTATTGTTTACTAAGATTTTTAGGGTTTTTTTTTTCGGTTTTCTTTGGGTATTTCGGTTTTTTTTTTTTTTTTTGGTTTTCTAGGGTGTTCTAGGATTTCCAGTGCTTTTTAGGGTCTTTTAGGATTTCTAGGGTATAGGGTTTTCTAGAATTTTTATGGTTTCTTAGGATTTTTATGGTTTTTAGGGTTTATTTGGGTTTTCTAGAGTTTTTTAAAGTTTTCTCTGATTTTTATTATTTTCTATGGTTTTTAGGGTTTTCTAGGATATTTAGGGTTTTTTGTTTTCTAGGATTTTTAGGTTTTTTTAGGGTTTTCCAGGATTTCTAGTGCTTTTTAGGGTTTTTTATTGTTTTCTCTGGTTTTTATAGTTTTCTATGGTTTTTGGAGTTATTTAGGATTTGCTAGGGTTTTCTAGTGTTTTCCAGAGTTTTGTAAAGTTTTCTAGGATTTTTATGGGTTTTTAGGTTTTTTAGGATTTTTTAGGGTTTTCTAGGATTTTTTGGGGTTTTTATGGTTTTCTAGGGTCTTTTAGAATTTCTAGGATTTTTTATAGATTTCTATGGTTTTTAAGGGGTTTTAGGGTTTTCTAGGGTTTTTAGGGTTTTTTAGGGTTTTCTAGGATTTTCAATAGGTTTTTAAAGTTTTCTAGGATTTTTTTGGTTTTCTATGGTTTTTAGCGTTTCTTAGGGTTTTCTAGGGTTTTTAGGGTGTTTTATGGTTTTTAAGGTTTTCTAGGATTTTTTAGTGTTTTCTAGGATTTCTTGGATTTTTATGGTTTTCTAGGGTTTTTAGTGTTCTTTAAGGTTTTCTAGGCTTTTCTAGGAATTTTATGCTTTTTTAGGGTTTTCTAGGCTTTTAAGGGTTTTTTACAGTTTTCTAGGGTTTTCTAGTATTTTTAGGGTTTTTTTAGAGTTTTCTAGGGCCTCTCAGGATTTTTTAGGGTTTTTAGGGGTTTCTAAGGTTTTTTTAGGGTTTTTAGCATTTTTATGATTTTTTAGATTTTTCTAGGGTTTATTAGAGTTTTCTGCGGTTTCTCAGGATTTTTTAGATTTTTTAGGGTTTTCTAGGATTTTTACGGTTTTCTAGGCATTCTAGGGTTTCTCAGGATTTTTTAGGATTTTTAGGGTTTTCTAGAGTTTTTTAGGCTTTTAAGGGTTTTCTAGGATTTTTAGAATTTCTTTGGATTTTTTGGTTTTTTAGGGATTTTTATGGTTTTCTAGGGTTTTCTAGGATTTTTAAGGTTTTCTTGGATTTTTAGGGATCTCTAGGAGTTTTTAGGGTTTTAAGGATTTTCTAGGGTTTTTAGGGTTTCATAGGGTTTGCTATGGTTTTTCAGGGTTTTAGGGTTTTCTAGGTGTTTTAGGATTTTTAGGGTTTTCTAGTGCTTTTTCGGGATTTTAGCGTTTTCTAGGGTTTTCTAGTGGTTTTTTAGGATTTTTTAGAGTTTTGCTAGGGTTTTCTAAGATTTTTATGATTTTTTAGTGTTTTCTAGGGTTTCTTAAGATTTTTTAGGCTTTTTAGGGTTTTCTAGAGTTTTTTATTGTTTTTAGGGTTTTCTAGGGTTTTTAAAATTTTTAGGATTTTTTAGGGTTTTTTAGGTTTTTAGGGATTTTTATGATTTTCTAGGATTTTTTAGGGTTTTTTAGAATTTTTAGGGTTTTCTGTGATTTTTAGTGTTTTCTAGGGTTTTTAGGGTTTTCTAGGTTTTTTTATGGTTTTCTAGGGTTTTTAGTGTTTTGTAGGATTTTTAGGATTTTCTAGGGTTTTCTACAATTTTTTAGGGTATTCTAGGGTTTTTTGGAGTTTTTTAAAGTTTTCTATGATTTTTATTGTTTCTAAGGTTTTTAAGGATTTTTTATGGTTTTCTAGGATTTTTAGCGTTTTTTTTGGGTTTTCTAGGATTTTTAGGGTTTTTAGGGTTTTCTATGATTTCTAGTACTTTTTAGGGTTTTCTAGTGTTTTCCAGAGTTTTCTAGGATTTTTATGATTTTCTAGGGTTTTTAGAATTTTTTAGGGTTTTCTAGGGTTTTTTGGGATTTTTATAGTTTTCTAGGGCCTTTTTAGTATTTCTAGGCTTTATAGGGTTTTTTACGGTTTTTTAGAGTTTTCTTGGGTGTTTAGGAATTTCAGGGTTTTTTGGGTTGTTAGGATTTTCTAGGGTTTTTTATCGTTTTCTAGGGTTTTTTAGTTTTTTCTAGAACTTTCTCGAGTTTTTTAAAAGTTTTCAAGGATTTTTATAGTTTTCTAGGGTTTTTAGGATTTTGTAGGGTTTTCTAGGGGTTTTAGGTTTTTTAGGGTTTTCTAGGATTTTTAGAATTTTCTAGGGTTTTCTAGGTGTTTTAGGGTTTTCTATGGTTTTCTAGAGTTTTTTAAAATTTTTCTAGGATTTTTGTGATTTTTTACGGTTTTTACGGTTTTTTAGGATTTTCTGGTGTTTTAGGGTTTTTTAGAAATTCAGAGATTTCTAGGGTTTTCTAGGGTTTTAATAGTTTTTTAGAGTTTTCTAATTTTTATCAGGATTTTTTAGCGTTTTTAGGCTTTTCTCAAGTTTTCTAGCGTTTTTAGTGTTTTAAAGGGTTTTTAGGGTTTTTTTTATGGTTTTCTAGGTTTTTTTAGGATTTTCTAGGATTTTTAAGATTTTCTAGGGTTTTCTAGCGTTTTTAGGATTTTCTAGCGTTTTTAAATTTTTTATAGTTTTCTATGGTTTTTAAGGTTTTCTAGGGTTTTTAGGGTTTTTTAGGGTTTTCTAGAATTTTCTATAGGTTTTTAAAGTTTTCTAGGATTTTTTGGTTTTCTATGGTTTTTAGGATTTTTTTTGGATTTTCTAGGGTTTTTTGGGTGTTTTATGATTTTTTAGTGTTTTTTAGTGTTTTCTAGAATTTTTAGCATTTTTTTAGGATTTTCTAAGATTTTTAGGATTTTTTAGTGTTTTCTAGGATTTCTAGGACTTTTTAGGGTTTTTTAGGGTTTTCCAAGGTTTTCTATAGTTTTTTAAAGTTTTCTAGGATTTTTATGGTTTTTTAGGGTTTTTGGGGTTTTCTAAGTGTTTTAGGTTTTTGGTTTTTTAGAGTTTTCGAGGGTTTTTCAGGTTTTCTAGGTGTTTTAGGGTTTTTTGGTTTTCTAGAGTTTTTTAAAATTGGGTTTTTTCTAGAGTTTTTAGGGTTTTTTTATGTTTTTCTAAGATTTTTAGGGGTTTTTAAGGTTTTGTAGGATTTTTTAGAAAACCCTAAAAACTTTAAAGACCACTAGAAAAACCCTAAAAAGAAATCCTGAAAATCCTAGAAAACACTAAAAAACGATAGATAACCCCTAAAAAAATCCTAAAAATCATAGAAATTCCTAAAAAACTCCAAAAAACCTAGAAAACCCTAAAAAATCATAAAAAGCCCTAAAAACCCTAGAAAACCTAAAAAATCCTAAAAAAACTTTAAAAAACTCTAGAAAACCCTAGATCTCCCTAAAAAACCATACAAAACTCTAGAAAACCGAAAACCCTGAAGAACACTAGAAAACTCTAAAAAACCATAAAAACCCAAAAAAATCCTGAAAAATACTAGAAAACCCTAAAAACTCTAAAAAACCATAAAAATCTTAGAAAATTTTAAAAAACTCTAGAAAATCCTAGAAATCCCAAAAAAATCCTAAAAACAAAAAAAACCCCTAAAAAATACTAGAAAACTCTAAAAAAAACCCAAAAAACCCTAGAAAACTCTAAAGAACCCTAAAAAGCGTAGAAAACCTTAAAAACTTAGAAAGCCCTAAAAATCCTAGAAAACCTTAAAAAACCCTGAAAACCGTAGAAAACCCTAAAAACCGAAAAAATCCTAGAAAACCCTAAAAACCCTAGAAAACCCAAAAAAATTGTAAAAACCCTAGAAAATCCTAAAATCCCCAAAAAAACCATAAAAATCCTAGAAAACCCTAAAAAATTTTAAAAATCCTAAAAATCTTAGAAAACCCTAAAAAACCCCAAAAATCCTTGAAAACCCTAAAAAAATCCTAAAAAACAAAAAAAAAACCTTAAAAACCCTAGAAAACCAAAAAAAATCCTAGAAAACTTTAAAAAATGCTAGAAAAGCCTAAAAAAACCAAAAAACCTTAGAAAACCCTAAAAAAAATCCTAAAACCCTGAAAAATCCTACAAAACCTTTAAAAAGACTCGAAAACCATAAAAAAACCCTAAAAACACAGAATACCCTAAAAGCCCTAGAAAAGCAAAAAAATAGAAGAAAACTTTAAAAAACTCTAGAAAACCCAAGAAAACCCTAAAAACCCTAGAAAACCATAGAAACCCTAGAAAACCCTAAAAACCCTAGAAAACCTTAAAAACCCTAGAAAACCCTAAAAATCCTAAAAAACCTAGAAAACCCTAAAAACCCTAGAAAACCTTAAACACCCTAGAAAACCCTAAAAACCCTAAAAAACCTAGAAAACCCTAACAAACCCTAAAAATCCTAGAAAACCTTAAACACCCTAGAAAATCCTAAAAATCCTAAAAAATCCTAAAAATCCTAGAGAACCCTGGAAAACCCTAAAAACCCTAGAAAACGGTAGAAAGCCCAAGAAAACCCTGAAGAACACTAGAAAACCCAAAAAACCCAAGAAAATCCTGAAGAACACTAAAAAACCCTAAAACTCTAGAAAACCTTAAAAAATCATAAAAACCCTAGAAAACCCTAAAAAACCCTAAAATCCCGAAGAAAACCATAAAAATCCTAGAAAACTTTAAAAAACTCTAGAAAACCCTAAAAATCCTAGAAAACCCGAAAAAATCCTAAAAATCTTAGAAAACCCTAAAAAACCCAAAAAAATCATTGAAACCCCTAAAAAATCCTAGAAAACAAAAAAAAACCGTAAAAACCCTAGAAAACCAAAAAAATCCTACAAAACTTTAAAAAAGTCTAGAAAAGCCTAGAAAATCCTAAAAAACCCAAAAAACCCTAAAAAATCCTAAAAGCTCGAAAAATCCTACAAAACCTTAAAAAAGCCTCGAAAACCATAAAAAATCCCAAAAAACACAGAATACCCTAAAAAAATCCTAAAAGCCCAAGAAAAGAAAAAAATCCTAGAAAACTTTAAAAACTCTAGAAAACCCAAAAAAACCCTAAAAACCCTAGAAAACCATAAAAAATCGGAGAAAACTCTAAAAATCCTAAAAAACCATAAAATTCTTAGAAAACTTTAAAAATTATAGAAAACTATGGAAAACATTAAAAAACCTAGAAAACCTTAAACCCTAAACCCTAGAAAACCATAGAAAACCCTAAAAATCCTAAAAAACCCTAGAGAACCCTAAAAACCTTAAAAACCCTAGAAAATCCTAGAAAATCCAAGAAAACCCTGAAGAACACTAGAAAACTCTAAAAAACCCTAAAAACCCTAGGAAACCATAGAAACCCTAGGAAACCTTAAAAACTCTAGAAAACCCTAAAAACCTTAAAAAATCCTAAAAACCCTAAAAAAACCCTAAAAACCCTAAAAAAACCCTGAAAAACATTAGCAAACCCTAAAAAATCCTAAAAACCCTAGAAAACCCTAAAAAACCGTAGAAAACCATAAAGATTCTCGAAAACTATAAAAAACTCTAGAAAATCCTAAAAAGCAATAAAAACCCCAGAAAATCCTAAAAAAATCCTAAAAACCGTAGAAAACCCTAAATACCCTAAAAAACCCTGAAAAAACCTAGAAAACTCACAAAAGCCCAAAAATCCTAGAAACCCTAAAAAACTCTAAAATACCCTAAACGTCCTAGAAAACCATAAAAAACCCTACAAAACATAGAAGACCAAAAAAATCCTAGAAAACTTTAAAAAACTCTAGAAAACCCTAAAAACCCTAAAAAAACCCAAAACACCCTAGAAAACGCTAAAACACTCTAAAAACCCTAGAAAACCGTAAAAATCTTAAAAACCCTAAAAACCCTTGAAAACCCTTAAAAAACTAAAAAACCCCCAAAGAAAATCCTAAAAAACACTAGAAAACCCTATAAAACCATAAAAATCCTAGAAAACTTAAAAAAATTATAGAAAACTATGGAAAACATTAAAAAAACCTAGAAAACCTTAAAAACCCAAAAAAAACCTGAAAAATACTAGAAAACTCTAAAAACGCTAAAAACCCTAGAAAATTCTAAAAAAACCTTAAAAATCCTGCAAAATCCTAAAATCCATTGAAAACCCTAAAATATCCTAAAATCATAAAGAAAACCCTAAAAATCCTAAAAACCCAAGAAAATCATAAAGAAAACCCTAGAAATCCTAGAGAACCCTAATAAACTTTAAAAAAACTATAGAAAACCCTTGAAAATCTTTAGCGTTTTTTTGGTTTTTATGGTTTTCTGGGGTTTTAGGGTTTTCTAGAATTTTTAAAGTTTTCTAGGATTTTTACCTTTTTTAGGGTTTTCTAGGATTTTTAGGGTTTTAAAGTTTTCTATGATTTTTATTGTTTACTAAGATTTTTAGGGTTTTTTTTTCGGTTTTCTTTGGGTATTTCGGTTTTTTTTTTTTTTGGTTTTCTAGGGTGTTCTAGGATTTCCAGTGCTTTTTAGGGTCTTTTAGGATTTCTAGGGTATAGGGTTTTCTAGAATTTTTATGGTTTCTTAGGATTTTTATGGTTTTTAGGGTTTATTTGGGTTTTCTAGAGTTTTTTAAAGTTTTCTCTGATTTTTATTATTTTCTATGGTTTTTAGGGTTTTCTAGGATATTTAGGGTTTTTTGTTTTCTAGGATTTTTAGGTTTTTTTAGGGTTTTCCAGGATTTCTAGTGCTTTTTAGGGTTTTTATTGTTTTCTCTGGTTTTTATAGTTTTCTATGGTTTTTGGAGTTATTTAGGATTTGCTAGGGTTTTCTAGTGTTTTCCAGAGTTTTGTAAAGTTTTCTAGGATTTTTATGGGTTTTTAGGTTTTTTAGGATTTTTTAGGGTTTTCTAGGATTTTTTGGGGTTTTTATGGTTTTCTAGGGTCTTTTAGAATTTCTAGGATTTTTTATAGATTTCTATGGTTTTTAAGGGGTTTTAGGGTTTTCTAGGGTTTTTAGGGTTTTTTAGGGTTTTCTAGGATTTTCAATAGGTTTTTAAAGTTTTCTAGGATTTTTTTGGTTTTCTATGGTTTTTAGCGTTTCTTAGGGTTTTCTAGGGTTTTTAGGGTGTTTTATGGTTTTTAAGGTTTTCTAGGATTTTTTAGTGTTTTCTAGGATTTCTTGGATTTTTATGGTTTTCTAGGGTTTTTAGTGTTTTTTAAGGTTTTCTAGGCTTTTCTAGGAATTTTATGCTTTTTTAGGGTTTTCTAGGCTTTTAAGGGTTTTTTTACAATTTTCTAGGGTTTTCTAGTATTTTTATGTTTTTTTTAGAGTTTTCTAGGGCCTCTCAGGATTTTTTAGGGTTTTTAGGGGTTTCTAAGGTTTTTTTAGGGTTTTTAGCATTTTTATGATTTTTTAGATTTTTCTAGGGTTTATTAGAGTTTTCTGTGGTTTCTCAGGATTTTTTAGATTTTTTTAGGGTTTTCTAGGATTTTTACGGTTTTCTAGGCATTCTAGGGTTTCTCAGGATTTTTTAAGATTTTTAGGGTTTTCTAGAGTTTTTTAGGCTTTTAAGGGTTTTCTAGGATTTTTAGAATTTCTTTGGATTTTTTTGGATTTTTTAGGGATTTTTATGGTTTTCTAGGGTTTTATAGGATTTTTAAGGTTTTCTTGGATTTTTAGGGATTTCTAGGAGTTTTTAGGGTTTTTTAGGGTTTTAAGGATTTTCTAGGGTTTTTAGGGTTTCATAGGTTTGCTATGGTTTTTAGGGTTTTTAGGGTTTCATAGGATTTTTTAGGGTTTTTTAGAATTTTTAGGGTTTTCTGTGATTTTTTAGTGTTTTCTAGGGTTTTTAGGGTTTTCTAGGTTTTTTTTATGGTTTTCTAGGGTTTTTAGTGTTTTGTAGGATTTTTAGGATTTTCTAGGGTTTTCTACAATTTTTTAGGGTATTCTAGGGTTTTTTGGAGTTTTTTAAAGTTTTCTATGATTTTTATTGTTTCTAAGGTTTTTAAGGATTTTTTATGGTTTTCTAGGATTTTTAGCGTTTTTTTTTTGTTTTCTAGGATTTTTAGGGTTTTTAGGGTTTTCTATGATTTCTAGTACTTTTTAGGGTTTTTAGGGTTTTCTAGTATTTTCCAGAGTTTTCTAGGATTTTTATGATTTTCTAGGGTTTTTAGAATTTTTTAGGGTTTTCTAGGGTTTTTTGGAATTTTATAGTTTTCTAGGGCCTTTTTAGTATTTCTAGGGTTTATAGGGTTTTTTACGGTTTTTTAGAGTTTTCTTGGGTGTTTAGGAATTTCAGGGTTTTTTGGGTTGTTAGGATTTTCTAGGGTTTTTTATCGTTTTCTAGGGTTTTTTAGTTTTTTCTAGAACTTTCTCGAGTTTTTTAAAAGTTTTCAAGGATTTTTATAGTTTTCTAGGGTTTTTAGGATTTTGTAGGGTTTTCTAGGGGTTTTAGGTTTTTTAGGATTTTCTAGGATTTTTAGAATTTTCTAGGGTTTTCTAGGTGTTTTAGGGTTTTCTATGGTTTTCTAGAGTTTTTTAAAATTTTTCTAGGATTTTTGTGATTTTTTACGGTTTTTACGGTTTTTTAGGATTTTCTAGGTGTTTTAGGGTTTTCTAGAAATTCAGAGATTTCTAGGGTTTTCTAGGGTTTTAATAGTTTTTTAGAGTTTTCTAATTTTTATCAGGATTTTTTAGCGTTTTTAGGCTTTTCTCAAGTTTTCTAGCGTTTTTAGTGTTTTAAAGGGTTTTTAGGGTTTTTTTTATGGTTTTCTAGGTTTTTTTAGGATTTTCTAGGATTTTTAAGATTTTCTAGGGTTTTCTAGCGTTTTTAGGATTTTCTAGCGTTTTTAAGATTTTTTATAGTTTTCTATGGTTTTTAAGGTTTTCTAGGGTTTTTAGGGTTTTTTAGGGTTTTCTAGAATTTTCTATAGGTTTTTAAAGTTTTCTAGGATTTTTTGGTTTTCTATGGTTTTTAGAATTTTTTTTTGGATTTTCTAGGGTTTTTAGGGTGTTTTATGATTTTTTAGTGTTTTTTAGTGTTTTCTAGAATTTTTAGCATTTTTTTAGGATTTTCTAAGATTTTTAGGATTTTTTAGTGTTTTCTAGGATTTCTAGGACTTTTTAGGGTTTTTTAGGGTTTTCCAAGGTTTTCTATAGTTTTTTAAAGTTTTCTAGGATTTTTATGGTTTTTTAGGGTTTTTGGGGTTTTCTAAGTGTTTTAGGGTTTTTGGTTTTTTAGGGTTTTTGAGGGTTTTCTAGGTGTTTTAGGGTTTTTTGGTTTTCTAGAGTTTTTTAAAATTGGGTTTTTTCTAGAGTTTTTAGGGTTTTTTTATGTTTTTCTAAGATTTGTAGGGGTTTTTAAGGTTTTGTAGGATTTTTTAGAAAACCCTAAAAACTTTAAAGACCACTAGAAAAACCCTAAAAAGAAATCCTGAAAACCCTAGAAAACACTAAAAAACCATAGATAACCCCTAAAAAAATCCTAAAAATCATAGAAATTCCTAAAAAACTCCAAAAAACCTAGAAAACCCTAAAAAATCATAAAAAGCCCTAAAAACCCTAGAAAACCTAAAAAATCCTAGAAAACCATAAGAATCCTAGAAAACTTTAAAAAACTCTAGAAAACCCTAGATCTCCCTAAAAAACCATACAAAACTCTAGAAAACCGAAAACCCTGAAGAACACTAGAAAACTCTAAAAAACCATAAAAACCCAAAAAAATCCTGAAAAATACTAGAAAACCCTAAACACTCTAAAAAACCATAAAAATCTTAGAAAATTTTAAAAAACTCTAGAAAATCCTAGAAATCCCAAAAAAATCCTAAAAACAAAAAAAAACCCTAAAAAATACTAGAAAACTCTAAAAAAACCCAAAAAACCCTAGAAAACTCTAAAGAACCCTAAAAAGCGTAGAAAACCTTAAAAACTTAGAAAGCCCTAAAAATTCTAGAAAACCTTAAAAAACCCTGAAAACCGTAGAAAACTCTAAAAACCGAAAAAATCCTAGAAAACCCTAAAAACCCGAGATAACCCAAAAAAATTGTAAAAACCCTAGAAAATCCTAAAATTCCCAAAAAAACCATAAAAATCCAAGAAAACCCTAAAAAATTTTAAAAATCCTAAAAATCTTAGAAAACCCTAAAAAACTCCAAAAATCCTTGAAAACCCTAAAAAAATCCTAAAAAACAAAAAAAAAAACCTTAAAAACCCTAGAAAACCAAAAAAAAATCTTAGAAAACTTTAAAAAATGCTAGAAAAGCCTAAAAAATCCAAAAAACCTTAGAAAACCCTAAAAAAAATCCTAAAACCCTGAAAAATCCTACAAAACCTTTAAAAAGCCTCGAAAACCATAAAAAAACCCTAAAAACACAGAATACCCTAAAGCCCTAGAAAAGCAAAAAAATAGAAGAAAACTTTAAAAAACTCTAGAAAACCCAAGAAAAACCCTAAAAACCCTAGAAAACCATAGAAACCTAGAAAACCTAAAAACCATAGAAAACCTTAAAAACCCTAGAAAACCCTAAAAATCCTAAAAAACTAAAAAAAAAAAAAAAAAAAAAAAAAAAAAAAAAAAAAAAAAAAAAAAAAAAAAAAAAAAAAAAAAAAAAAAAAAAAAAAAAAAAAAAAAAAAAAAAAAAAAAAAAAAAAACCAAAAAACCAAAAACCTAAAAACTAAAAACCCTAAAACCTAGAAAACCTTAAAAAACTAAAAACCCTAGAAAACCCTAAAAACCTAAAACCTAGAAAACCTAAAAACTAAAAACTAAAAACCTAAAAACCCTAAAAACCTAAAAAAAAAAAAAAAAAAAAAAAAACAAAAACCTAAAAATCCAAAAAACTAAAAATCCTAGAAACCCTAGAAAACCCTAAAAACCCTAGAAAACGGTAGAAAGCCCAAGAAAACCCTGATGAACACTAGAAAACCCAAAAAACCCAAGAAAATCCTGAAGAACACTAAAAAACCCTAAAACTCTAGAAAACCTTAAAAAATCATAAAAACCCTAGAAAACCCTAAAAAACCCTAAAATCCTGAAGAAAACCATAAAAATCGTAGAAAACTTTAAAAAACTCTAGAAAACCCTAAAAATCCTAGAAAACACGAAAAAATCATAAAAATCTTAGAAAACCCTAAAAAATCCAAAAAAAAATCATTGAAACCCCTAAAAAATCCAAGAAAACAAAAAAAAACCGTAAAAACCCTAGAAAACCAAAAAAATCCTACAAAACTTTAAAAAAGTCTAGAAAAGCCTAGAAAATCCTAAAAAACCCAAAAAACCCTAAAAAATCCTAAAAGCTCGAAAAATCCTACAAAACCTCAAAAAAGCCTCGAAAACCATAAAAAAAACCCCAAAAAACACAGAATACCCTAAAAAAATCCTAAAAGCCCAAGAAAAGAAAAAAAATCCTAGAAAACTTTAAAAAATCTAGAAAACCCTAAAAACCTTAGAAAACCATAAAAAATCGGAGAAAACTCTAGAAATCCTAAAAAACCATAAAATTCTTAGAAAACTTTAAAAATTATAGAAAACTATGGAAAACATTAAAAAACCTAGAAAACCTTAAACCCTAAACCCTAGAAAACCCTAGAAATCCTAAAAAACCTAGAGAACCCTAAAAACCCTAAAAATCCTAGAGAACCCTAAAAACCTTAAAAACCCTAAAAAATCCTAGAAAACCCAAGAAAACCCTGAAGAACACTAGAAAACTCTAAAAAACCCTAAAAACCCTAGGAAACCATAGAAACCCTAGGAAACCTTAAAAACCCTAGAAAACCCTAAAAATCTTAAAAAATCCTAAAAACCCTAAAAAACCCTAAAAACCCTGAAAAACATTAGCAAACCCTAAAAAATCCTAAAAACCCTAGAAAACCCTAAAAAACCGTAGAAAACCATAAAGATTCTCGAAAACTATAAAAAACTCTAGAAAATCCTAAAAAACAATAAAAACCCCAGAAAATCCTAAAAAAATCCTAAAAACCGTAGTAAACCCTAAATACTCTAAAAAAAACCCTGAAAAAACCTAGAAAACTCACAAAAGCCCTAAAAATCCTAGAAACCCTAAAAAACTCTAAAATACCCTAAAAGTCCTAGAAAACCATAAAAAACCCTACAAAACATAGAAGAAAAAAAAAATCCTAGAAAACTTTAAAAAACTCTAGAAAATCCTAGAAAACCCTAAAAACCCTAAAAAACCCAAAAAAACCCTAGAAAATGCTAAAAAACTCTAAAAACCCTAGAAAACCGCAAAAATCTTAAAAACCCTAAAAACCCTTGAAAACCCTTAAAAAACTAAAAAACCCCCAAAAAAATCCTAAAAAACACTAGAAAACCCTATAAAACCATAAAAATCCTAGAAAACTTAAAAAAATTATAGAAAACTATGGAAAACATTAAAAAACCTAGAAAACCTTAAAAACCCAAAAAAAAACTGAAAAACACTAGAAATCCTAGAGAACCCTAATAAACTTTAAAAAACTATAGAAAACCCTTGAAAATCTTTAGCGTTTTTTGGGTTTTTATGGTTTTCTGGGGTTTTAGGGTTTTCTAGAATTTTTAAAGTTTTCTATGATTTTTATTGTTTGCTAAGATTTTTATGGTTTTTTTTTTTTAAGGTCTTTTAGGATTTCTAGGGTATAGGGTTTTCTAGAATTTTTATGGTTTCTTAGGATTTTTATGGTTTTTAGGGTTTTCTAGAGTTTTTTAAAGTTTTCTCTGATTTTTATTATTTTCTATGGTTTTTAGGGTTTTCTAGGATATTTAGGGTTTTTTGTTTTCTAGGATTTTTAGGTTTTTTTAGGGTTTTCCAGGATTTCTAGTGCTTTTTAGGGTTTTTTATTGTTTTCTCTGGTTTTTATAGTTTTCTATGGTTTTTGGAGTTATTTAGGATTTGCTAGGGTTTTCTAGTGTTTTCCAGAGTTTTGTAAAGTTTTCTAGGATTTTTATGGGTTTCTAGGTTTTTTAGGATTTTTTAGGGTTTTCTAGGATTTTTTGGGGTTTTTATGGTTTTCTAGGGTCTTTTAGAATTTCTAGGATCTTTTATAGATTTCTATGGTTTTTAAGGGGTTTTAGGGTTTTCTAGGGTTTTTAGGGTTTTTTAGGGTTTTCTAGGATTTTCAATAGGTTTTTAAAGTTTTCTAGGATTTTTTTGGTTTTCTATGGTTTTTAGGGATTTCTAGGAGTTTTTAGGGTTTTTTAGGGTTTTAAGGATTTTCTATGGTTTTTCAGGGTTTTAGGGTTTTCTAGGTGTTTTAGGGTTTTCTAGGCTTTTAAGGGTTTTTTACAGTTTTCTAGGATTTTTTTGGTTTTCTATGGTTTTTAGGGTTTTCTAGGATTTTTATGGTTTTCTAGGCGTTCTAGGGTTTCTCAGGATTTTTTAGGATTTTTAGGATTTTCTAGAGTTTTTTCGGCTTTTAAGGGTTTTCTAGGGTTTTTAGAATTTCTTTGGATTTTTAGGGATTTTTATGGTTTTCTAGGGTTTTTTAGGGTTTTCTAGGATTTTTAAGGTTTTCTTGGATTTTTAGGGATTTCTCTGAGTTTTTAGGGTTTTTTAGGGTTTTCTAGGGTTTTTAGGGTTTCATAGGATTTGCTATGGTTTTTCTGGGTTTTAGGGTTTTCTAGGTGTTTTAGGGTTTTTAGGGTTTTCTAGTGCTTTTTCGGGATTTTAGCGTTTTCTAGGGTTTTCTAGTGGTTTTTTAGGATTTTTTAGAGTTTTGCTAGGGTTTTCTAGGATTTTTATGGTTTTTTAGCGTTTTCTAGGGTTTCTTAAGATTTTTTGGGCTTTTTAGGGTTTTCTAGAGTTTTTTATTGATTTTAGGGTTTTCTAGGGTTTTTAAAAATTTTTAGGATTTTTTAGGGTTTTTAGGGATTTTTATGATTTTCTAGGGTTTTTTAGGGTTTTCTAGAATTTTTAGGGTTTTCTGTAATTTTTAGGGTTTTCTAGGGTTTTCTAGGGTTTTTTATGGTTTTCTAGGGTTTTTAGTGTTTTGTAGGATTTTTAGGATTTTCTAGGGTTTTCTACAATTTTTTAGGGTATTCTAGGGTTTTTTGGAGTTTTTTAAAGTTTTCTATGATTTTTATTGTTTTCTAAGGTTTTTAAGGATTCTTTATGTTTTCTAGGATTTTTAGCATTTTTTTGGATTTTCTAGGATTTTTAGGGTTTTTTAGGGTTTTCTATGATTTCTAGTGCTTTTTAGGGTTTTTAGGGTTTTCTAGTGTTTTCCAGAGTTTTCTAGGATTTTTTTTATTTTCTAGGGTTTTTAGAAATTTTTAGGGTTTTCTAGGGTTTTTTTAGGATTTTTATAGTTTTTTAGGGCTATTTCTAGGGTTTATAGGGTTTTTTACTGTTTTTTAGAGTTTTCTTGGGTGTTTAGGAATTTCAGGGTTTTTTGGGTTGTTAGGATTTTCTAGGGTTTTTTATCGTTTTCTAGGGTTTTTTAGTTTTTTCTAGAACTTTCTCGAGTTTTTTAAAAGTTTTCAAGGATTTTTATGGTTTTCTAGGGTTTTTAGGATTTTGTAGGGTTTTCTAGGGGTTTTAGGTTTTTTAGGGTTTTCTAGGATTTTTAGAATTTTCTAGGGTTTTTTTGGGTTTTCTAGGTGTTTTAGGGTTTTCTAGGGTTTTCTAGAGTTTTTTAAAATTTTTCTCAGATTTTTATGATTTTTTACGGTTTTTATGGTTTTTTAGGATTTTCTAGGTGTTTTAGGGTTTTCTAGAAATTTAGAGATTTCCAGGGTTTTCTAGGGTTTTAATAGTTTTTTATAGTTTTCTAATTTTTATCAGGATTTTTTAGCGTTTTTAGGCTTTTCTCAAGTTTTCTAGCGTTTTTAGGGTTTTGAAGGGTTTTTAGGGTTTTTTTTATGGTTTTCTAGGTTTTTTAGGGTTTTCTATGATTTTAAGATTTTCTAGGGTTTTCTAGCGTTTTTAGGATTTTCTAGAATTTTTAGGGTTTTTTAGGATTTTCTAGCGTTTTTAAGATTTTTTTTATAGTTTTCTATGGTTTTTAAGGTTTTCTAGGGTTTTTAGGGTTTTTTAGGCTTTTCTAGAATTTTCTATAGGTTTTTAAAGTTTTCTAGGATTTTTTCGGTTTTCTATGGTTTTTAGGGTTTTTTTTTGGATTTTCTAGGGTTTTTAGGGTGTTTTATGATTTTTTAGTGTTTTCTAGAATTTTTAGCATTTTTTAGGATTTTCTAAGATTTTTAGGATTTTTTAGTGTTTTCTAGGATTTCTAGGACTTTTAGGGTTTTTTAGGGTTTTCCAAGGTTTTCTAGTTTTTTTAAGTTTTCTAGGATTTTTATGGTTTTTTAGGGTTTTTGGGGTTTTCTAAGTGTTTTAGGGTTTTTGGTTTTTTAGGGTTTTTGAGGGTTTTTGAGGGTTTTCTAGGTGTTTTAGGGTTTTTTGGTTTTCTAGAGTTTTTTAAAGTTGGTTTTTTAGGTTTTTCTAGAGTTTTTAGGGTTTTTTTATGTTTTTCTAAGATTTTTAGGGGTTTTTAAGGTTTTGTAGGATTTTTTAGAAAACCCTAAAAACTTTAAAGACCACTAGAAAACCCTAAAAAGAAATCCTAAAAATCCTAGAAAACACTAAAAAACCATAGATAAACCTAAAAAAATCATAAAAATCATAGAAATTCCTAAAAAACTCCAAAAAACCTAGCAAACCCTAAAAAAATCATAAAAAGCCCTAAAAACCCTAGAAAACCTAAAAAATCCTAGAAAACCATAAAAATCCTAGAAAATCCTAGATCTCCCTAAAAAACCCTACAAAACTCTAGAAAACCGAAAACCCTGAAGAACACTAGAAAACTCTAAAAAACCATAAAAACCCAAAAAAATCCTGAAGAACACTAGAAATGTAAGACCCGGTTAATTAACGGCTAATTAACCCATAAATGAGAATTTATTCTAAAAAGCCAAAAATGTTATTTTTATGGCTTAATATGATAGAGGAGACTGAGACGAGAATTTCGGTACCAATTTTATAGAAATCGGACCAAGATTGGACCGAACGGGCCAAACCGGACCCAAAGTGGGCCCTTGGCCCAACTAAACTAAACTAAAACCCTAGTTTTCAGCACTCTCTCTCCTCACAACACACAAACACACGCTGAAAATTAAGATGGAGGGGAGAAGAACACTCTCTCAAGTTCTATCTCTCACTTGATCTTCAAACCACCATAACTTTTGATCTGGAGCTCCGATTGCCGCTCCGTTTGCGGCCACGCGTTCACCGCGGAGAGCTCTACAAAATTCATATAATTAATCTTGAGGTAAGCCACGTTTTAATGTTCGAAATTCCAGCCCTTGATTTCGAGTTTCATGAGCAAAAATGTTGAGATTTTGGGTTCTTTGATGTTATAGGACCCAACTCTCTTGAAGGAGAAGGTTAATCTTGTCTCCTTAGACCTTGGGTGTGGTAAGATTCTCAACCCTAGTGTAAATTGTTGTTCTATGATGTTTGGGTATTGAGATGTTGTGTATGGATATGATGATTGTGGCTTAGGTTGTGTATATGTGAATATTGGAGCTTGATTGGTGATTTTGGAAAGCTTGGAAGAGGGTTTTGTGTGATAAAATCTGTTCTTGGAGGTGTTGATACCTTGAGAGCTTGTGGACAAGTGGTTTGGAAGTGCTCCGGTTGAGCTTGAGAAATCGGCTAAGGTATGGTTTCGGTTTTCCGTATCTAATATGTAATGTGGTAGGAAATACTTAGGCTAGAGGCCCTAAGATAGGCATTGAATTGTTGGTGTTGTTGAATGGTTGAGATATATGATGTGTTCATATATGTGATTATGAATATTGATGCCTTGATTGTGTGATATATGAGAAATGCATGTTGTGATATATGCTTGATGGATGATTGAGGTTGAATTGATGGGTGGTATCATGTTGATGGTGAGTATGATGTTGATCATGTATAATGATGGTTGATTTGGAAATTGATATTATTGGAAATTGGGATGAGAAGGATGTATGACATGAGATTGTGTTTGTCCTTTAGCCATTGATTGAGAAGTGTTAAAATGGGTGGAGGTAGTTTTGGGAATTTTGGTAAAATGTCAATGTGTGAGTTGAGGATGGCTTGTTGTTGATTTTGGTACATTTTGAATGATTTCAAAGAGAAGGGTTGAAATTGGCATGTTTTGATTGATCTTGAAAAGAGTTGAAAGTGGCTTGTTTTGAAAATGGCACTTTGTGGTTTTGAATGAAAATATGGTTTTTGGGCATACTTTGACGGGACATAACTTGGACTACGGATCTTTGATTTGTGCCAAATCTGTTTAGAAATGAAATTGGATCCGGGATGTCCATGCCGTTCGAAGAACGGGTGAAAAATGATTTAAAATGAGGAATTTATGTCCGTCAGAAGATTGGGGGTTGAATCTGTGAATTCTGCAGCTTTTAACTTAGAAAATTTTTAGCAGAATGACCCCTGCGCGTAGGCGCACTTGGCGCGTACGCGCCGTTCTTCGAGAAAACATCATCCACGCGTGCGCGTGGTGTGGGCGGGCGCGTCGATGCGCTGCATCGAATGCCCAGCCATTTTCCAGAGAGTTGTGCTAGAGTTGTGCCAGTTTTGTGCCTGGGCACAATGTATTCGCGCGTATGCGTGGCTGACACGTGCGCGTCGTTTGGCTAATTTTCAACCCACGCGTTCGTGCGTATGACGCTTGCGCGTCGATGAGTTTTAAGGCCATCCACGCGTGCGTGTAGAGTGCGCGTACGCGTGGCCCTGTTTTCATCCCAAAGTTGATTTTTGAGTTTTAAAAGCCAAATTTCATACTTCTAAGCCTCCGATCTCACCACTTATGTCTTAAATCATTATGATATGCCTAGGAAGAGAAAAAGGGCTAGTGAATGTGGTAACTTGCGAGTGAAGCAAGGGGAAAAATGAATGATCATTCATGATCAAAGATGACTATGTGAGATGCGGAGAATGGCGGTGGAAGTGCTTGTTATGCCATGGGCCGAAGGGCCATAATTGTTAATGAATTGGCTAGTTATGGATTTAACCGTGAGCCGGATGGCTAGATTATTGCCGTGTTACGGCGGAGCCATGTTTATGGCTAAGTATAAATGCATATATGCTGTTGAATGATATGTGAATGTTGCACTTCCACCATTGGAGATGAGGGTTTCCCTGGGTAGTAGCAGTGGCTAGCCACCACGTGCTCCAGGTTGAGACTCGAAGCTCTGTTAACCCAATGTCGTAAGTGTGGCCGGGCACTGTGAAAGGCCCGGATGAGCTCGCCCCCATAAATATTCACCAGTGATGGTGATGGATAAATATTCACCAGTGAGGGTGATGGATATGGATCATGATTATGATCAAGTTTATGATGAGTATAACTCGAGTTGGGGATGCACGACAGATGGACAGTCCAATGGCTAGCTACCAGGACTTGTCGGGTTGGCTCTATAACCGACAGATGATATCATCAGCCACTAGGGACAGGCATGCATCATAAGAATATTACATGAATTTTTGAGATTGTCTATTCGACTGCATATTACTTGCTAATTGTCTAAATGCCTTAATTGTTCTTATTTGTATATCTCTTGTCTGATATAACTGTGTTTGCTATATTATACTCTTGCTGGTGGTTGGGAGGTCTGAAGGAATTGGAAAGGGAAGTATTAGTTAGACTGAAGGATCTTTAGTCAGTTGCCACTTACGGTTTAGCTTGTTTATAAGCTTTGATATTATCTGGAGGAAGTTCTAAGATTGCCTTCGGCTTTCCTCTATTATTATGTATTATATATGTGGAAGCTGTTACCGTGCTGGGGACCTCTGGTTCTCACCCATGCGGATTTTGTGGTTTTCAGATGCAGGACGCGAGGCTTCTCGTTGAAGCATGCTGGAGACTTCCGGATTAGCGAAGATCTTTGTTCTCGGGACTCTGTTTTGGTTTATATATCTTGTTTAGATACTTTTATCTCCATTAAGTAATACAAATTGTGATGACTCCTTCTAGAGGGGATTTTTGGAGAATAGGTTTTCTGTATTTGTGTCCCTTTGGGTTTCCTTAGGGGTTTCCCTTATTTTATTATATGTATATATTGCTATGCTCGGACCGGTTATCTTTGCAACCGGATTTTGAGTCTTGATATTCCTGTTTTTGACACTCTTTTGTATATATATAATCTCACGTTAGCTTGTCCCTGTTCGTTACGTTATCGATCGGAGTGTTGCGTTTTCGAGTTACGGTTTTTGTTTACCCCTTTTTCCACAAGGCTTCTAGTTATAATCAATTATTCATACTACTATACGTACTAAATTTTGTTTTAGAGGTCGTAATACCACCATCTCTGAATTATGACTTAAGCATAAGACTCTGTATGGTAGGGTGTTACAAGAAAACTCTAAAAAACCCTGAAAATCCTAGGAAACCATAGAAACCCTAGGAAACCTTAAAAACCCTAGAAAACCCTAAAAACCTTTAAAAATCATAAAAACCCTAAAAAACCCTAAAAACCCTATAAAAAAACCCTGAAAAACATTAGCAAACCCTAAAAACTTCTAAAAACCCTAGAAAACCCTAAAAAACCGTAGAAAACCATAAAGATTCTCGAAAACTATAAAAAAACTCTAGAAAATCCTAAAAAACAATAAAAACCCCAGAAAATCCTTAAAAAAATCCTAAAAACTATAGAAAACCCTAAATACCCTAAAAAACCCTGAAAAAACCTAGAAAACTCACAAAAGCCCTAAAAATCCTAGAAACCCTAAAAAACTCTAAAATACCCTAAAAGTCCTAGAAAACCATAAAAAACCCTACAAAACATAGAAGACCAAAAAAATCCTAGAAAACTTTAAAAAACTCTAGAAAATCCTAGAAAACCCTAAAAAAACCCAAAAAACCCTAGAAAACGCTAAAAAACTCTAAAAACCCTTAAAAACCGTAAAAATCTTAAAAACCCTAAAAACCCTTGAAAACCCTTAAAAAACTAAAAAACCCCCAAAGAAAATCTTAAAAAACACTAGAAAACCCTATAAAACCATAAAAATCCTAGAAAACATAAAAAAATTATAGAAAACAATGGAAAACATTAAAAAACCTAGAAAACCTTAAAAACCCAAAAAAAACCTGAAAAACACTAGAAAACTCTAAAAACGCTAAAAACCCTAGAAAACTCTAAAAAACCTTAAAAATCCTGCAAAATCCTAAAATCCATTGAAAACCCTAAAATATCCTAAAATCATAAAGAAAACCCTAAAAATCCTAAAAACCGAAGAAAATCATAAAGAAAACCCTAGAAATCCTAGAGAACCCTAATAAACTTTAAAAAAACTATAGAAAACCCTTGAAAATCTTTAGCGTTTTTTTGGTTTTTATGGTTTTCTGGGGTTTTAGGGTTTTCTAGAATTTTTAAAGTTTTCTAGGATTTTTACCTTTTTTAGGGTTTTCTAGGATTTTTAGGGTTTTTTTTTTCGGTTTTCTTTGGGTATTTCGGTTTTTTTTTTTTTGTTTTCCAGGGTGTTCTAGGATTTCCAGTGCTTTTTAGGGTTTTTTTAGGGTCTTTTAGGATTTCTAGGGTATAGGGTTTTCTAGAATTTTTATGGTTTCTTAGGATTTTTATGGTTTTTAGGGTTTATTTGGGTTTTCTAGAGTTTTTTAAAGTTTTCTCTGATTTTTATTATTTTCTATGGTTTTTAGGGTTTTCTAGGATATTTAGGGTTTTTTGTTTCTAGGATTTTTAGGTTTTTTTAGGGTTTTCCAGGATTTCTAGTGCTTTTTAGGGTTTTTTATTGTTTTCTCTGGTTTTTATAGTTTTCTATGGTTTTTGGAGTTATTTAGGATTTGCTAGGGTTTTCTAGTGTTTTCCAGAGTTTTGTAAAGTTTTCTAGGATTTTTATGGGTTTCTAGGTTTTTTAGGATTTTTTAGGGTTTTCTAGGATTTTTTGGGGTTTTTATGGTTTTCTAGGGTCTTTTAGAATTTCTAGGATTTTTTATAGATTTCTATGGTTTTTAAGGGGTTTTAGGGTTTTCTAGGATTTTTATGGTTTTTTAGGGTTTTCTAGGATTTTCAATAGGTTTTTAAAGTTTTCTAGGATTTTTTTGGTTTTCTATGGTTTTTAGCGTTTTTTAGGGTTTTCTAGGGTTTTTAGGGTGTTTTATGGCTTTTAAGGTTTTCTAGGATTTTTAGGGTTTTTTAGTGTTTTCTAGGATTTCTTGGATTTTTATGGTTTTCTAGGGTTTTTATGGTTTTCTAGGGTTTTTAGTGTTTTTTAAGGTTTTCTAGGGTTTTTAGGGTTTTCTAGGAATTTTATGCTTTTTTAGGGTTTTCTAGGCTTTTAAGGGTTTTTTACAGTTTTCTAGGGTTTTCTAGTATTTTTATGGTTTTTTTAGAGTTTTCTAGGGTCTCTCAGGATTTTTTAGGGTTTTTAGGGGTTTCTAAGGTTTTTTAGGGTTTTTAGCGTTTTTATGATTTTTTAGATTTTTCTAGGGTTTATTAGAGTTTTCTGCGGTTTCTCAGGATTTTTTAGATTTTTTTAGGGTTTTCTAGGATTTTTATGGTTTTCTAGGCATTCTAGGGTTTCTCAGGATTTTTTAGGATTTTTAGGGTTTTCTAGAGTTTTTTAGGCTTTTAAGGGTTTTCTAGGATTTTTAGAATTTCTTTGGATTTTTTTGGTTTTTTAGGGATTTTTATGGTTTTCTAGGGTTTTTTAGGGTTTTCTAGGATTTTTAAGGTTTTCTTGGATTTTTAGGGATTTCTAGGAGTTTTTAGGGTTTTTAGGGTTTTAAGGATTTTCTAGGGTTTTTAGGGTTTCATAGGATTTGCTATGGTTTTTCAGGGTTTTAGGGTTTTCTAGGTGTTTTAGGGTTTTTAGGGTTTTCTAGTGCTTTTTCGGGATTTTAGCGTTTTCTAGGGTTTTCTAGTGGTTTTTTAGGATTTTTTAGAGTTTTGCTAGGGTTTTCTAGGATTTTATGGTTTTTTAGCGTTTTCTAGGGTTTCTTAAAATTTTTAGGATTTTTTAGGGTTTTTAGGTTTTTTAGGGATTTTTATGATTTTCTAGGGTTTTTTAGGGTTTTCTAGAATTTTTAGGGTTTTCTGTGATTTTTAGGGTTTTCTAGGGTTTTTAGGGTTTTCTAGGATTTTTTTTTATGGTTTTCTAGGGTTTTTAGTGTTTTGTAGGATTTTTAGGATTTTCTAGGGTTTTCTACAATTTTTTAGGGTATTCTAGGGTTTTTTGGAGTTTTTTAAAGTTTCTATGATTTTTATTGTTTTCTAAGGTTTTTAAGGATTTTTTATGGTTTTCTAGGATTTTAAGCATTTTTTTGGGTTTTCTAGGATTTTTAGGTTTTTTAGGGTTTTCTATGATTTCTAGTGCTTTTTAGGGTTTTTAGGGTTTTCTAGTGTTTTCCAGAGTTTTCTAGGATTTTTATGATTTTCTAGGGTTTTTAGAATTTTTTAGGGTTTTCTAGGGTTTTTTGGGATTTTTATAGTTTTCAAGGGCCTTTTTAGTATTTCTAGGGTTTATAGGGTTTTTTACGGTTTTTTAGAGTTTTCTTGGGTGTTTAGAAATTTCAGGGTTTTTTGAGTTGTTAGGATTTTCTAGGGTTTTTTATCGTTTTCTAGGGTTTTTTAGTTTTTTCTAGACCTTTCTCGAGTTTTTTAAAAGTTTTCAAGGATTTTTATGGTTTTCTAGGGTTTTTAGGATTTTGTAGGGTTTTCTAGGGATTTTAGGTTTTTTAGGGTTTTCTAGGATTTTTAGAATTTACTAGGGTTTTTTAGGGTTTTCTAGGTGTTTTAGGGTTTTCTAGGATTTTCTAGAGTTTTTTAAAATTTTTCTAGGATTTTTGTGATTTTTTACGGTTTTTATGGTTTTTTAGGATTTTCTAGGTGTTTTAGGGTTTTCTAGAAATTTAGAGATTTCTAGGGTTTTCTAGGGTTTTAATAGTTTTTTAGAGTTTTCTAATTTTTATCAGGATTTTTTAGCGTTTTTAGGCTTTTCTCAAGTTTTCTAGCGTTTTTAGGGTTTTCAAGGGTTTTTAGGGTTTTTTTAATGGTTTTCTAGGTTTTTTTAGGATTTTCTAGGATTTTTAAGATTTTCTAGGGTTTTCTAGCGTTTTTAGGATTTTCTAGAATTTTTAGGGTTTTTTAGGATTTTCTAGTGTTTTTAAGATTTTTTATAGTTTTCTATGGTTTTTAAGGTTTTCTAGGGTTTTTAGGGTTTTTTAGGGTTTTCTAGAATTTTCTATAGGTTTTTAAAGTTTTCTAGGATTTTTTCGGTTTTCTATGGTTTTTAGGATTTTTTTTGGATTTTCTATGGTTTTTAGGGTGTTTTATGATTTTTTAGTGTTTTTTACTGTTTTCTAGAATTTTTAGCATTTTTTTAGGATTTTCTAGAATTTTTAGGATTTTTTAGTGTTTTCTAGGATTTCTACGACTTTTTAGGGTTTTTTAGTGTTTTCCAAGGTTTTCTATAATTTTTTAAAGTTTTCTAGGTTTTTATGGTTTTTTAGGGTTTTTGGGGTTTTCTAAGTGTTTTAGGGTTTTTGGTTTTTTAGGGTTTTCGAGGGTTTTTCAGGGTTTTCTAGGTGTTTTAGGGTTTTTTGGTTTTCTAGAGTTTTTTAAAATTGGGTTTTTTCTAGAGTTTTTAGGGTTTTTTTATGTTTTTCTAAAATTTTTAGGGTTTTTAAGGTTTTGTAGGATTTTTTAGAAAACCCTAAAAACTTTAAAGACCACTAGAAAACCCTAAAAAGAAATCCTGAAAACCCTAAAAAACACTAAAAAACCATAAATAACCCCTAAAAAATCCTAAAAATCATAGAAATCCCTAAAAAACTCCAAAAAACCTAGAAAACCCTAAAAAATCATAAAAAGCCCTAAAAACCCTAGAAAACCTAAAAAATCCTAGAAAACCATAAAAATCCTAGAAAACTAAAAAAACTCTAGAAAACCCTAGATCTCCCTAAAAAACCATACAAAACTCTAGAAAACCGAAAACCCTGAAGAACACTAGAAAACTCTAAAAAACCATAAAAACCCAAAAAAATCCTGAAAAATACTAGAAAACCCTAAAAACTGTAAAAAACCATAAAAATCTTAGAAAATTTTAAAAAACTCTAGAAAATCCTAGAAATTCCAAAAAAATCCTAAAAACAAAAAAAAACCCTAAAAATACTAGAAAACTCTAAAAAAAACCCAAAAAACCCTAGAAAACTCTAAAGAACCCTAAAAAGCCTAGAAAACCTTAAAAAACTTAGAAAACCCTAAAAATCCTAGAAAACCTTAAAAAACCCTGAAAACCGTAGAAAACCCTAAAAACCGAAAAAATCCTAGAAAACCCTAAAAACCCTAGAAAACCCAAAAAAATTGTAAAAACCCTAGAAAATCCTAAAATCCAGAAAAAAACCATAAAAATCCTAGAAAACCCTAAAAAATTTTAAAAATCCTAAAAATCTTAGAAAACCCTAAAAAACCCCAAAAATCTTTGAAAACCCTAAAAAAATCCTAGAAAACAAAAAAAAACCTTAAAAACCCTAGAAAATAAAAAAAAATGCTAGAAAACTTTAAAAAATAATAGAAAAGCCTAAAAAACCCAAAAAACCTTAGAAAACCCTAAAAAAAATCCTAAAACCCTGAAAAATCCTACAATACCTTTAAAAAGCCTCGAAAACCATAAAAAAAACCCTAAAAACACAGAATACCCTAAAAGCCCTAGAAAAGCAAAAAAATACAAGAAAACTTTAAAAAAGGGTTAAGTACTGAAATCGTCCCTAAGGTAAGTGGCGAAAATCAAATTCGTCCCCGACGTTTTTTGGCTATTAAAATCATCCCGAACGTTCAGAAACACTTTAAAATCATCCTTTTCCAAATTTTTGGACCAAAATACCCTCATCATCATCATTCTCCTCTTCACCTTGATCACCCCACCACCACCACCACCACCACCACCACCACCACAGACACAAACACAAACACCAACTCCTTAACCCCACTCCGGTAACCCCCCACCCCTCACCGCCCCCCCCCCTCACCCACTCCCTCACCGTAAACCCCCTCCCCCTCATCCCCCACCCCTCACCCCCTCACCCCCTCACTGTAACCCTCCACCCCCTCACCCCCTACCCCTCACCGCCTCCCCCTCACCCACTCTCTCACCCCCTCACTGTAATCCTCCACCCCCTCACCCCTACCCCTCACCCACTCCCTCACCCTCTCACTGTAACCCTCCACCCCCTCACCCCCTACCTCTCACCTCCTCCCCTTTACCCACTCTCTCACCCCCTCACTGTAATCCTCCACCCCCTCACCCACTCCCTCACCCCTTCACTGTAACCCCCCATCCCTCGCCCCCTACCCCTGACCACCTCCCCCTCACCCACTCCCTCACCCCCTCACTGTAATACCTCCTCCCCCACCCCCTTTCTCATGTCCCTCTCTTCATGTTCATCATCATCATCATCATCAACAGAAAATTCAAACATGCACAACAAATTTTACAAAAAATTCAGTCCACAGATTCAACAAATTCAGTTCACAGAAGAAAAAGAAAAAGAAGAAGAAGATGCGGTGGTGCGGTGCGGTGCGGTGCGGGGGTTGGACCCACGGTGCGGCAGGAGGGTTGGACGCGGAGCGGCGGCGGGTTGGACGCAGGGGCGGCGGCGGTGAGGGGGTGAGGCGGCGGCGGTGAATGGGTGAGGGGGCGACGGTGATGGGGGTGAGGGAGTGGGAACTGATGATGATGATGATGATGATGATGATGGGATGGGATTTGGGGGTGGGGTTTGGGGGTGGGTGTAGGAGGAAGGGAAATTCGGGGGTTGGGGGGGGGGGAGAGAGAAGCGAAGAGATGCTGATGGGTGAGGGTGGCGGTAGGGGTTTTTTTTTTTATTTTTATTAATAGTCAAGGGTATTTTTGTCCAAAAATTCGGAAAAGGATGATTTTAAAGTGTTTCTGAACGATCGGGATGATTTTAATAGCAAAAAAACGTCGGGGACGAATTTGATTTTCGCCACTTACCTTAGGGACGATTTCAGTACTTAACCCTTTAAAAAACTCTAGAAAACCCAAGAAAACCCTAAAAACCCTAGAAAACCTTAAAAACCCTAGAAAACCCTAAAAATCCTAAAAAACCTAGAAAACCCTAAAAACCCTAGAATACCTTAAACACCCTAGAAAACTCTAAAAACCCTAAAAAAACCTAGAAAACCCTAAAAATCCTAGAAAACCTTAAACACCCTAGAAAATCCTAAAAATCCTAAAAAATCCTAAAAATCCTAGAGAACTCTAGAAAATCCTAAAAACCCTAGAAAACGGTAGAAAACCCAAGAAAACCCTGAAGAACACTAGAAAATCCTAAAAACCCTAGAAAACGGTAGAAAACCCAAGAAAACCCTGAAGAACACTAGAAAACCCAAAAAACCCAAGAAAATCCTGAAGAACACTAAAAAACCCTAAAACTCTAGAAAACCTTAAAAAATCATAAAAACCATAGAAAACCCTAAAAAATCCTAAAATCCCGAGAAAACTATAAAAATCCTAGAAAACTTTAAAAAACTCTAGAAAACCCTAAAAATCCTAGAAAACCCGAAAAAATCCTAAAAATCTTAGAAAACCCTAAAAAACCAAAAAAAATCATTGAAACCCCTAAAAAATCCTAGAAAACAAAAAAAAACCGTAAAAACCCTAGAAAACCAAAAAAATCCTACAAAACTTTAAAAAGGTCTAGAAAAGCCTAGAAAATCCTAAAACACCCAAAAAAACCCTAAAAAATCCTAAAAGCTCGAAAAATCCTACAAAACCTTAAAAAAGCCTCGAAAACCATAAAAAACCCCTAAAAACACAGAATACTCTAAAAAAATCCTAAAAGCCCAAGAAAAGAAAAAAAATCCTAGAAAACTTTAAAAACTCTAGAAAACCCAAGAAAACCCTAAAAACCCTAGAAAACCATAAAGAATCGGAGAAAACTCTAAAAATCCTAAAAAACCATAAAATTCCTAGAAAACTTTAAAAATTATAGAACCCTAGAAAACCTAAAAATCCTAGAAAACCCTAGAGAACCCTAAAAACCCTAAGAATCCTAAAAAACCCTAGAGAACCCTAAAAACCCTAAAAATCCTAAAAAACCCTAGAGAACCCTAAAAACCTTAAAAACCCTAGAAAATCCTAGAAAACCCAAGAAAACCCTGAAGAACACTAGAAAACTCTAAAAAACCCTAAAAACCCTAGGAAACCATAGAAACCCTAGGAAACCTTAAAAACCCTAGAAAACCCTAAAAACCTTAAAAAATCCTAAAAACCCTAAAAACCCTGAAAAACATTAGCAAACCCTAAAAAATTCTAAAAACCCTAGAAAACCCTAAAAAACCGTAGAAAACCATAAAGATTCTCGAAAACTATAAAAAACTCTAGAAAATCCTAAAAAACAATAAAAACCCCAGAGAATCCTAAAAAAATCCTAAAAACCGTAGAAAACCCTAAATACCCTAAAAAACCTAGAAAACTCACAAAAGCCCTAAAAATCCTAGAAACCCTAAAAAACTCTAAAATACCCTAAAAGTCCTAGAAAACCATAAAAAACCCTACAAAACATAGAAGACCAAAAAAATCCTAGAAAACTTTAAAAAACTCTAGAAAATCTTAGAAAACCCTAAAAACCCTAAAAAAACCCAAAAAAAACCCTAGAAAACGCTAAAAAACTCTAAAAACCCTAGAAAACCGTAAAAATCTTAAAAACCCTAAAAACCCTTGAAAACCCTTAAAAAACTAAAAAAACCCCAAAGAAAATCCTAAAAAACACTAGAAAACCCTATAAAACTATAAAAATCCTAGAAAACTTAAAAAAATTATAGAAAACTATGGAAAACATTAATAAACCTAGAAAACCTTAAAAACCCAAAAAAAACCTGAAAAACACTAGAAATCCTAGAGAACCCTAATAAACTTTAAAAAACTATAGAAAACCCTTGAAAATCTTTAGCGTTTTTTGGGTTTTTATGGTTTTCTGGGGTTTTAGGGTTTTCTAGAATTTTTAAAGTTTTCTAGGATTTTTACCTTTTTTTAGGGTTTTCTAGAAAATCCTAAAAATCTTAGAAAACCCTAAAAAACCCCAAAAATCCTTGAAAACCCTAAAAAAATCCTAGAAAACAAAAAAAAACCTTAAAAACCCTAGAAAACCAAAAAAAATCCTAGAAAACTTTAAAAAAAATGCTAGAAAAGCCTAAAAAACCCAAAAAACCTTAGAAAACCCTAAAAAAAATCCTAAAACCCTGAAAAATCCTACAAAACCTTTAAAAAGCCTCGAAAACCATAAAAAAAATCCTAAAAACACAGAATACCCTAAAAGCCCTAGAAAAGCAAAAAAATACAAGAAAACTTTAAAAAACTCTAGAAAACCCAAGAAACCCCTAAAAACCCTAGAAAATCATAGAAACCCTAGAAAACCCTAAAAACCCTCGAAAACCTTTAAAACCCTAGAAAATCCTAAAAATCCTAAAAAACCTAGAAAACCCTAAAAATCCTAGAAAACCTTAAACACCCTAGAAAATCCTAAAATCCTAAAAAATCCTAAAAATCCTAGAGAACCCTAGAAATTCCTAAAAACCCTAGAAAATCCTAAAAGACCCTAAAATCCCGAAGAAAACCATAAAAGTCCTAGAAAACTTTAAAAAACTCTAGAAAACCCTAAAAATCCTAGAAAACCCGAAAAAATCCTAAAAATCTTAGAAAACCCTAAAAAACCCAAAAAAATCATTGAAACCCCTAAAAAATCCTAGAAAAACAAAAAAAACCGTAAAAACCCTAGAAAACCAAAAAAATCCTACAAAACTTTAAAAAAGTCTAGAAAAGCTTAAGAAATCCTAAAAAACACAAAAAAAAATCCTAAAAGCTCGAAAAATCCTACAACACCTTAAAAAAGACTCGAAAACAATAAAAAACCCCTAAAAACACAGAATACCCTAAAAAAATCCTAAAAGCCCAAGTAAAGAAAAAATCCTAGAAAACTTTAAAAACTCTAGAAAACCCAAGAAAACCCTAAAAACCCTAGAAAACAATAAAAAATCGGAGAAAACTCAAAAAATCCTAAAACACCATAAAATTCCTAGAAAACTTTAAAAATTTCTAGGACTTTTTAGGGTTTTTTAGGGTTTTCTAGAGTTTTTCTATAGAGTTTTATGGTTTTCTAGGGTTTTTAGGGTTTTCTAGGAATTTTATGCTTTTTTAGGGTTTTCTAGGGTTTTTAGGGTTTTTTAGAGTTTTCCAGGATTTTCTAGGATTTTTATGGTTTTTTTTAGAGTTTTCTAGGGTCTCTCAGGATTTTTTAGGGTTTTTAGGGTTTTCTAAGGTTTTTTATACGGTTTTTAGCGTTTTTAAGATTTTTTAGATTTTTTTAGGGTTTTATGATTTATTAGAGTTTTCTGTGGTTTTTCAGAATTGTTTTGGGTTTTTATTGTTTTCCAGAGTTTTTTGGAGTTTCTAGGGTTTTCTAGGAATTTTATTGGTTTTTAGAGTTTTCTAGTGTTTCTCAGCATTTTTTAGAGTTTTTAGGGTTTTCTTGAATTTTTTAGGGTTTTTTGGTTTTCTAGGGTTTTTAGCATTTTTAGGGTTTTTTTTTAGGTTTTTTAGGGATTTTTATGGTTTTCTAAGGTTTTTTAGGGTTTTCTTGGATTTTTAGGGTTTTCTGGAATTTGTAGGATTTTCTAGAGTTTTTAAGGGTTTCTTGCATTTCTAGGGTTTTCTAGTGTTTTTACGGTTTTCTATTGTTTTTTTAAGTTCTCTAGGATTTTTAAGGTTTTCTATGCAATCTAGGGTTTGATGAGTATTTTGGTGAAAAATAAATTAACCACCAAAACACACAAATCTAACCGGCAAGTGTACCGGGTCGCATCAAGTAATAATAACTCACATGAGTGAGGTCGATCCCACAGGGATTGAAGGATTGAGCAATTTTAGTTTAGTGGTTGATTTAGTCAAGCGAATCAATTGTTGGTTGAGTGTTTTTGATTAACAGAAACTAAACTGCTTAGAATGTAAAAGGGAAAGGGAAAATTGCAGTAAACTAAAGAGCAGGAAAATAAAGATACTGAATCTTAAAGAACATGTAAAATAAGGTGCAGAAACTTAACTTGCAAGAAATGTAAATAACAGAAGCTTAAAGTGCAAGAAATGTAAATTGCTTGAATCATAAAAGGGATTGGGACGTGGACTTGCAGGAATTAGACAAGAAACAAGTAAATGGCATTAAACATAAAAGAGAAAATTGAAGCGCAGTGAAGTAGATCTTAACAGAAAAGTAAAATGACTTGAGAATTTAAAGAACTAGGAAGAGACTAGATAACAAGTCTAGATAACAAGTAGAAGAGACTAGATAACAAGTCTAGATCTCAAATCCTTCCTTGATCCAACAAGAGCAATTGCAAAAGAAACAAAGAAAAGTAAATTGCAGAAACAAAGTAGATGAAGAAGCAGTAGACAGAAATTCAAATTCAATTATGCAGAAAGAAAATAAACAAGGGATCTCAAGGTGAGATTGAAACAGAATTTCTTCAATTCTCCACCAAAGATCCAAAGCAAGAAAATTAAAGAGTGTTCAAGCAAGAACCAAGAAGAAGAGAGATCAATTCTCCTCCCAAGTTCTCTGAAATCTAAATTCAAAACTAAAAGCTCAAAATGAAAATGAAAGGAAAATTCAAAAGTAAAATTCAGCTCCCCTAATTACATCAAACTAACTCCTATTTATACACTTTCTATTCTTGGATATTGGAATTTGGATGGGCTTTTGATTTGGTGAAGATTTGAATTAAATTGGACTTTTGGTTGAATTTTCAGCCCATGGGTAATATGCTTCCAGGGGAGTGCTCAGCTCATAAAGTGAGCTGAGCTTCGACACTTAGTGTGGGGAAGCATTGATAGCGTGCTGCTGTCTTGGGGTGCATCAGGGGAGAGCTCAGCTCACTTTGTGAGCTGAGCATTGGTGCCTTAGTGCCAATTTGTTGTGCTGCCCCTTGGACCGTGTCATGCGCTCCACTCCTTTCCTGGCCGTGTCAAGATGTGCCCCCATGCATCAAGAAGTAGCGCTCAGCTCACTTTGTGAGCTGAGCTTTGGTGTATCCAAGGAAGGGTCCTTGGTTCGAAACCCATGGGAAGCATGCGCTACCCCTTTTCTTGGTTGCCTTGCTTCCTTGCTTCCTCAAGGTGTGGGGTTCGAAGCTTGGGGAGTGCATTTGGCCAATTTTGGCTTATTTTCCATGAGAGTAGCGCCTCCACCCTTTCCCTTTGGTCATGGGTTCAAGTCTTGGAGCATGCATTTGGAAATCATTTTTCTTGAATTTCTCCTCTAGCGCTCTCGATAATGCTCACTTTGTGAGCTGAGCTTGGTTCCTCATTTCCTTATTTCTTGGCCTTGTGTTGTGCTCAGCTCACAAAGTGAGCTGAGCTTTGTGCCTTGGTCCCTTGGAAGTGAGTGTAGCGCTCTCTTAGTGCTTGGTGCTCTTGGAATGGGTTCCATGGTTTGTTGCACTACACTTTCTCCTTTGATGGCCACACTTTCTATTCCTTGAACCACGCTTCTTAGGTCACGCTTTTCTTCTTTTCTTCTTTTCTTCACCTACAATTAATCAAAACAACCAATCAAAGTATCACCAAATTCACAAGGTTTACAAATCATAAAACTGCAATTAAATTTGGCCTAAACCTCATGATTTAGCATCAATTATATGGTGGTTGTTTGATTCAAAGAAGTTATGCATTTTCATTCCAAATTGCTTTCTTATGATACAAGAAAGTGCATAAAACCTAATAAAAACAAAGAAAAAAGCATAGAAAAACAGGGATATGATGACATGTCATCAGGGTTTCTCAGGATTTTTTAGGATTTAGGATTTTTAGAATTTTTTTTATTGTTTTTTAGGCTTTCTAGTGATTTTTATGGTTTTCTAGGGTTTCTTAGGGTTTAGGGTTTAGGGTTTTTTAGTGTAGGGGTTTGTAGGGTTTTCTAGTGTTTTTAGGATTTTCTAGGGTTTTTAGGTTTTTTTTAGTCTTTTTAGGATTTTTTAGGGTTTTTAGGATTTTCTAAGGTTTTTTTAGGATTTCTAGGGTTTATAGGATTTTCTAGGGTTTTTAGGGTTTTTTTAGAGTTTTCTAGGATTTTCTTGGGATTTTAGGATTTTGTAGGGTTTTCTAGGGTTTTCTAGGGGTTTATGGTTTTTTTAGGGTTTTCTAAGGTTTTTCAGGATTTTCTAGGTGTTTCAGGGTTTTTTAGAATTTTCTAGAGTTTTTTAAAGGTTTCTAGGATTTTTATGATTTTCTTAGATTTTTTAGCTCTTTTAGGGTTTTCTAGGATTTTTAGGGGTTTTTATGGTTTTCTAGGGTTTTTTGGAGTTTTCTAGGTTTTTCTAGGAATTTTATGGGTTTTTAGAGTTTTCTAGTGTTTCTCAGCATTTTTAGGGTTTTTAGGGTTTTCTAGTGTTTTTTTGGGTTTTAGGATTTTCTAGGGTTTTTAGAATTTTTTTTAGGGTTTTTAGGCTTTTTTAGGGATTTTTATGGTTTTCTAGGATTTGTAGGGTTTTCTGGGATTTGTAGGGTTTTCTAGGATTTTTAAAGGTTCTCAGGATTTTTTAGGATTTTTAGGGTTTTCTAGAGTTTTTTAGGCTTTTAGGGTTTTCTAAGATTTTTAGAATTTCTTTCGATTTTTTTGGTTATTTAGGGATTTTTATGGTTTTCTAACGTTTTTAGGGTTTTCTAGGATTTTTATGGTTTTCTAGGGTTTTTAGGGTTTTCTAAGATTTTTAAGGTTTTCTTGGATTTTTAGGGTTTTCTAGGGATTTTTTGGGTTTTTTACGGTTGTCTACGGTTTTTAGGGTTTCTTAGGGTTTGCTAGGGTTTTTCAGGCTTTTAGGGCTTTCTAGGTTTTTCTAGGTGTTTTTGGGTTTTTTAGGATTTTCTAGTGGTTTTTCGGATTCTCTAGTGTTTTCTAGTGCTTTTCCAGGCTTTTTTTTAATAGTTTTCTAGGGTTTTTTGGATTTTTCAGGGTTTCTATGGTTTTTAGGGATTTTTATGGTTTTCTAAAGTTTTTTAGGATTTCTAAGGTTTATAGGATTTTCTAGGGGTTTTAGGATTTTTTTTAGAGTTTTCTAGGATTTTCTAGGGCTTTTAGGATTTTTAGAGTTTTCTAGGGTTTTTCAGGGTTTTTTGGGGTTTTTAGGATTTTTGATGGTTTTTCTAGGGTTTTTCAGGTTTTTTAGGATTTTTAGTGGTTTTTAGGTTATTCTAGGTTTTTTAGGGTTTTCTAGGGTTTTTAGGGGTTTTTATAGTTTTCTAGGGTTTTTTAGGGTATTCTAGGATTTTTAGGGTTTTCTAGGAATTTTAGGGTTTTCAAGGGCTATTAGGGTTTTCTAGGAATTTTATGCTTTAGGGTTTCTTAGAGTTTTCTATGGTTTTTAGGATTTTTAAGAGTTTTCTAGGGTTTTTAAGGATTTTTTATGGTTTTCTAGGATATTTAGCGTTTTTTTGGTTTTTATAGAATTTCTAGGGTTTTCAGGGTTTTTTAGAGTTTTCTAGGGTTTTCTACGATTTTTATGGGTTTTTAGGGTTTTCAAGAAATTTTATGGTTTTCTAGGGTTTTTTAGGGTTTTCTAGGATTTTTAGGGTTTTCTAGGATCTTTTAGGGTTTTTAGGATTTTCTAGGGTGTTTTGGGTTTTCTATAGTTTTTTTAAGTTTTCTAGAATTTTTATGGTTTTCTAGGCATTCTAGCATTTCTCAGGATTTTTTAGGATTTAGGGTTTTATAGGGTTTTTAGAATTTTTTATGGGTTTTTTAGGGTTTTTAGTGGTTTTTCTGGTTTTCTGGGATTTTTTAGTGTTTTCTATGGGTTTTTTAGGATTTTTAGTGTTTTTAGTGTTTTCTAGCATTTAGGGTTTCTTAGGATTTTCTAGGGTTTTTCAGGATTTTCTAGGTGTTTTAGGGTTTTTTAGGATTTTTAGTGGTTTTTAGGATTCTCTAGTGTTTTCTAGTCCTTTTACATAGTTTTTTAAAGTTTTCTAGGATATTTATAGTTTTCTAAGCTTTTTAGTATTTTTTAGGATTTCTAAGGTTTCTAGGGTTTTTAGGATTTTTTTTAGAGTTTTCTAGGGTTTTTCAGGATTTTTTTTGGGTATTTAGGGTTTTTGATGGTTTTTCTAGAGTTTTCCAGGGTTTTTAGGATTTTTTAGGTTTTTTAGAATTTTTAGGATTTTGTAGGATTTTCTAGGGTATAGGGTTTTCTAGAATTTTTAAAGTTTCTGGGATTTTTATGGTTTTTAGGGTTTTCTTAGGTTTTCTATAGTTTTTTAAAGTTTTCTATGATTTTTATTATTTTCTTTGGTTTTTAGGGCTTTTTTAGTGTTTTCTAGGATATTTAGGGTTTTTTGTTTTCTAGGATTTTTAGGTTTTTTTTAGGATTTTCCAGGTTTTCTAGTGCTTTTTAGGGTTTTTCAGGGTTTTTATGGTTTTCTATTGTTTTTATAGTTTTCTATGGTTTTTAGGGTTATTTAGGATTTGCTAGGGTTTTGTAGTGAATTCCAGAGTTTTGTAAAGTTTTCTACGATTTTTATGGTTTTCTAGGGTTTTTAGGATTTTTTTAGGGTTTTCTAGGGTTTTTTTAGGATTTTTATGGTTTTCAAGGGTCTTCTAGAATTTCTAGGATTTTTTTTATAGTTTTCTATGGTTTTTAACGGGTTTTAAAGTTTTCTAGGGTTTTTAGGATTTTCTATATAGGTTTTTAAAGTTTTCTAGGATTTTTTCGGTTTTCTATAGTTATTAGAATTTTCTAGGGTGTTTTGTGGTTTTTTAGTGTTTTCTAAGATTTTTAGGGTTTTTTAGGATTCTAGGACTTTTTAGGGTTTTTTAGGGTTTTCTAGGGTTTTTCTATAGAGTTTTATGGTTTTCTAGGGTTTTTAGGGTTTTCTAGGAATTTTATGCTTTATTAGGGTTTTCTAGGGTTTTTAGGGTTTTTTAGAGTTTTCCAGGATTTTCTAGGATTTTTATGGTTTTTTTTAGAGTTTTCTAGGGTCTCTCAGGATTTTTTAGGGTTTTTAGGGTTTTCTAAGGTTTTTACGGTTTTTAGCGTTTTTAAGATTTTTTAGATTTTTTTTAGGGTTTTATGATTTATTAGAGTTTTCTGCGGTTTTTCAGAATTTTTTTGGGTTTTTATTGTTTTCTAGAGTTTTTTGGAGTTTCTAGGGTTTTCTAGGAATTTTATTGGTTTTTAGAGTTTTCTAGTGTTTCTCAGCATTTTTTAGAGTTTTTAGGGTTTTCTTGAGTTTTTTAGGGTTTTTTGGGTTTTCTAGGGTTTTTAGCATTTTTAGGGTTTTTTTAGGTTTTTTAGGGATTTTTATGGTTTTCTAGGGTTTTTTAGGGTTTTCTTGGATTTTTAGGGTTTTCTAGAATTTGTAGGATTTTCTAGGGTTTTTAAGGGTTTCTTGGATTTCCAGGGTTTTCTAGTGTTTTACGGTTTTCTATTGTTTTTTTAAGTTTTCTAGGATTTTTAAGGTTTTCTATGCATTCTAGGGTTTCTCAGGATTTTTTAGGATTTAGGGTTTTCTAGGGTTTTTAGAATTTTTTTATTGTTTTTTAGGCTTTCTAGTGATTTTTATGGTTTTCTAGGGTTTCTTAGGGTTTTTCTAAGGGTTTGTAGGGTTTTTTAGTGTAGGGCTTTGTAGGGTTTTCTAGTGTTTTTAGGATTTTCTAGGGTTTTTAGGCTTTTTTTAGTCTTTTTAGGATTTTTTAGGGTTTTTAGGGTTTTTAGGGGTTTTTATGGTTTTCTAAGGTTTTTTAGGATTTCTTGGGTTCATAGGATTTTCTTGGGATTTTAGGATTTTGTAGGGTTTTCTAGGGTTTTTAGGGTTTTCTAGGGGTTTATGGTTTTTTAGGGTTTTCTAAGGTTTTTCAGGATTTTCTAGGTGTTTCAGGGTTTTCTAGTGTTTTCCAGAGGTTTTTAAAGTTTTCTAGGATTTTTATGGTTTTCTAGGGTTTTTAGGATTTTTTTAGGGTTTTCTAGGGTTTTAGGATTTTTATGGTTTTCTAGGGTCTTCTAGAATTTCTAGGATTTTTTTATAGTTTTCTATGGTTTTTAACGGGTTTTAGGGTTTTCTAGGGTTTTTAGCGTTTTTTAGGGTTTTCTAGGATTTTCTATAGGTTTTTAAAGTTTTTTAGGGTTTAGGGTTTAGGGTTTAGGGTTTTTAGGGTTTTTAGGATTTTCTAAGATTTTTAGGGTTTTTTACGGTTTTCTAGGGTTTTTCTATAGATTTTTATGATTTTCTAGGGTTTTTAGTATTTTTTAAGGTTTTCTAGGATTTTTAGGGTTTTCTAGGAATTTTATGCTTTTTTAGGGTTTTCTAGGGTTTTTAGGGTTTTTTAGAGTTTTCCAGGATTTTCTTGGATTTTTATGGTTTTTTTAGAGTTTTCTAGGGTCTATCAGGATTTTTTAGGGTTTTCTAAGGTTTTTTAGGGTTTTTAGCGTTTTAAAGATTTTTTAGATTTTTTTAGGGTTTTATGATTTATTAGAGTTTTCTGCGGTTTTTGAGGATTTTTTTGGGTTTTTTTGTTTTCTAGAGTTTTTTAGAGTTTTCTAGGGTTTTCTAGGAATTTTATGGGTTTTTAGAGTTTTCTAGTATTTCTCAGTATTTTTTAAAGTTTTTAGGGTTTTCTAGAGTTTTTTAGGGTTTTTAGGATTTTTTTAAAATTTTCTAGGGTTTTTCAGGATTTTTTTGGGTATTTAGGGTTTTTGATGGTTTTTCTAGAGTTTTCTAGGGTTTTTAGGGTTTTTTAAAATTATTAGGATTTTGTAGGATTTTTTAGGGTATATAGGGTTTTCTAGAATTTTTAAAGTTTCTGGGATTTTTAAGGTTTTTAGAGTTTTCTTAGGTTTTCTAGAGTTTTTTAAGGTTTTCTATGATTTTTATTATTTTCTACGTTTTTTAGGGTTTTTTAGGGTTTTCTAGGATATTTAGGGTTTTTTTTTCTAGGATTTTTAGGTTTTTTTAGGGTTTTCCAGGTTTTCTAGTGCTTTTTAGGGTTTAGGGTTTTTCAGGATTTTTTATGATTTTCTAGTGTTTTCCAGAGTTTTGTAAAGTTTTCTAGGATTTTTAGGATTTTTTTAGGGTTTTCTAGGGTTTTTAGGATTTTTATGGTTTTCTAGGGTCTTCTAGAATTTCTAGGATTTTTTTATAGTTTTCTATGGTTTTTAACGGGTTTTAGGGTTTTCTAGGGTTTTTAGGGTTTTCTAGGAAATTCTATAGGTTTTTAAAGTTTTCTAGAATTTTTTCGGTTTTTTATAGTTTTTAGGGTTTTCTAGGGTTTTTAGGGTGTTTTGTGGTTTCTTAGTGTTTTCTAAGATTTTTAGGCTTTTCTAGGATTTCTAGGACTTTTTAGGGTTTTTTAGGGTTTTCTAGGATTTTTCTATAGAGTTTAATGGTTTTCTAAGGTTTTTAGTGTTTTTTAAGGTTTTCTAGGGTTTTTAGGGTTTTCTAGGAATTTTATGCTTTTTTAGGGTTTTCTAGGGTTTTTAGGGTTTTTTAGAGTTTTCCAGGATTTTCTAGAATTTTTATGGTTTTTTTTAGAGTTTTCTAGGGTCTCTCAGGATTTTTTAGGGTTTTTAGGTTTTTCTAAGGTTTTTTACGGTTTTTAGCGTTTTTAAGATTTTTTAGATTTTTTTAGGGTTTTATGATTTATTAGAGTTTTCTGCGATTTTTCAGAATTTTTATGGGTTTTTAGAGTTTTCTAGTGTTTCTCAGCATTTTTAGAGTTTTTAGGGTTTTCTTGAGTTTTTTAGGGTTTTTTGGGTTTTCTAGGGTTTTCAGCATTTTTAGGGTTTTTTTAGGTTTTTTAGGGATTTTTATGGTTTTTTAGGGTTTTCTTGGATTTTTAGGGTTTTCTGATATTTGTAGGATTTTCCAGGATTTTTAAGGGTTTCTTGGATTTCTAGGGTTTTCTAGTGTTTTTACGGTTTTCTATTATTTTTTTAAGTTTTCTAGGATTTTTAAGGTTTTCTATGCATTCTAGGGTTTCTCAGATTTTTTAGGATTTAGGGTTTTCTAGGGTTTTTAGAATTTTTTTTATTGTTTTTTAGGCTTTCTAGTGATTTTTATGGTTTTCTAGGGTTTCTTAGTGTTTTGTAGGGGTTTGTAGGGTTTTCTAGTGTTTTTAGGTTTTTATAGGGTTTTTAGGCTTTTTTTCGTCTTTTTAGGATTTTTTAGGGTTTCTAGGGTTTTTAGGGGTTTTTATGGTTTTCTAAGGTTTTTTAGGATTTCTAGGGTTTATAGGATTTTGTAGGGTTTTTAGGGTTTTTTTAGAGTTTTCTAGGATTTTCTTGGGATTTTAGGATTTTGTAGGGTTTTCTAGGGTTTTTAGGGTTTTCTTGGGGTTTATGGTCTTTTTATGGTTTTCTAAGGTTTTTCAGGATTTTCTAGGTGTTTCAGGATTTTTTAGAGTTTTCTAGAATTTTTAAAGGTTTCTAGGATTTTTATGATTTTCTTAGATTTTTTAGCTTTTTTAGGGTTTTCTAGGATTTTTAGGGGTTTTTATGGTTTTCTAGGGTTTTTTAGGGTTTTAATGGAATTTTATGTTTTTTAGCGTTTTCTAGGGTTTTTAGGGTTTTTGAGAGTTTTATTGGATTTTTCAGGATTTTTTTTTTGTTTTAATGGTTTTCTATTTTCTAGGACTTTTAGGGTTTTTTAGAGTTTTCTAGGATTTTTATGGTTTTAGAGTTTTATAGGGTCTCTCAGGATTTTTTAGAGTTTTTAGAGTTTGCCAGGGTTTTTAGGGTTTTTTAGAGTTTTCTAGGGTTTGAGGGTCTTTTAGAGTTTTCTGGGATTTTTCAGGATTTTTTTGGGTCTTTATTGTTTTCTACGGTTTTCTAAGATTTTTAAGGTCTTTTAGAGTTTTTCTAGGGTTTCTTAAGATTTTTAGGGTTTTTAGAGTTTTCTAGAGTCTTTTAGGATTTTTAGGGTTTTCTACGGTTTTTAGAATTTTTTAGGGTTTTTTAGAAATTTTTATAGTTTTCTAGGGTTTTTTAGGGTTTTCTAGGATTTTTAGGGTTTTCTAGAGCTTTCTATAGTTTTTTTTTAAGTTTTCTCAGATTTTTATGGTTTTCTAGGGTTTCTAGGATTTTCTACGATTTTTAGGGTATTCTAGGGTTTTCTGGAGTTTTTTTAAGTTTTTTTAAGGATTTTTTTTTTGTTTTTTAGGGTTTTCTAGGATTTCTAGTTCTTTTTAGGGTTTTTAGGATTTTCTAGTGTTTTCCAGAGTTTTTTAAAGTTTTCTAGGGTTTTTAGGATTTTTTTAGGGTTTTCTAGGGTTTTAGGGTTTTCAGGATTTTTTAGAGTTTTCTAGGGTTTTCTACGATTTTTACGAGTTTTTAGGGTTTTCTAGGATTTTTTGGGATTTTTATGGTTTTCTAGGGCCTTTTTAGGATTTCTTTGGTTTGTAGGATTTTTTAGGATTTTTATGGTTTTTTTTTTATTTTCTAGGGTTTTTAGGATTTTTTAGAGTTTTCTAGGATTTTTCAGGATTTTTTGGGTTGTTAGGTTTTTCTAGGGTTTTTTATCGTTTTCTAGATTTTTTTTATCATTTTCTAAGATTTATGGGTTTTCTAGGATTTTTAGGATTATGTAGGGTTTTCTAGGGGTTTTAGGTTTTTTCAGGGTTTTCTAGATTTTCTAGAATTTTTTTAAAAATCCTCTACGATTTTTATGGTTTTTTAGGGTTTTTATGGTTTTCTAGGGTTTTAAGGTTTGTTAGGGTTTTTAAGATTTTTTATGGTTTTTCAAGGAGTTTTTAGGGTTTTCTAGAATTTTTAGGGTTTTTTATGATTTTCTAGGATTTTTAGGGTTTCTAGGGTTTTCTATAGTTTTTCAAAGTTTTCTAGGATTTTTATGGTTTTCTAGGGTTTTTAGTGTTTTTTAAGGTTTTCTAAGATTTTTAGGGTTTTCTAAAAATTTTATGCTTTTTTAGGGTTTTCTAGAATTTTTAGGGTTTTTTATAGTTTTCCAGGGTTTTCTAGGATTTTTATGATTTTTCTTAGAGTTTTCTAGGGTCTCTCAGGATTTTTTAGGGTTTTCTAAGGTTTTTTAGGGTTTTTAGCGTTTTTAAGATTTTTTAGATTTTTCTAGGCTTTAATGATTTATTAGAGTTTTCTGCGGTTTTTCAGGATTTTTTTGGGTTTTTATTGTTTTCTAGAGCTTTCTAGAGTTTTTAGGGTTTTTTGGAGTTTTCTATGTTTTTCTAGGAATTTTATGGGTTTTTAGAGTTTTCTAGTCTTTCTCAGCATTTTTTAGGGTTTTTAGGGTTTTCTAGTGTTTTTTTGGGTTTTTAGGATTTTCTAGGGTTTTAAGAATTTTTTAGGGTTTTAAGATTTTTTTAGGGATTTTTATGGTTTTCTAGGGTTTTCTAGGATTTTTAGGGTTTTCTGGGATTTGTAGGGTTTACTAGGGTTTTTAAGGGTTTTCTAGGGTTTCTAGGATTTTCTATAGTTGTTCTTTAAGTTTTCTAGGATTTTTATGGTTTTCTAGGCATTCTAGGGTTTCTTAGAATTTTTTAGGATTTTTATGGTTTTCTAGAGTTTTTTAGGCTTTTAGGGTTTTCTAGGATTTTTAGAATTTCTTTGGATTTTTTTGGCTATTTAGGGATTTTTAGGGTTTTCTAAGATTTTTAAGGTTTTCTTGGATTTTTAGGGTTTTCTAGGGGTTTTTTTGGGTTTTTTAGGGTTTGCTAGGGTTTTTCAGGCTTTTAGGGCTTTTTAGGTTTTTCTAGGTGTTTTTGGGTTTTTTAGGATTTTCTAGTGGTTTTTTGGATTCTCTAGTGTTTTCTAGTGCTTTTTCAGGGTTTTTTTGAATTTTTTTAGGGTTTCTAGGATTTTTTGGGATTTTTATCGTTTCTAAAGTTTTTTAGGATTTCTAGGGTTTATAAGATTTACTAGGGGTTTTAGGATTATTTTTTTAGAGTTTTCTAAGAATTTTTAGAGTTTTCTAGGGTTTTTCACAGTTTTTTGGGGTTTTTAGGATTTTTGATGGTGTTTCTAGGGTTTTTTTCTGGTTTTTTAAGATTTTTAGTGGTTTTTAGGATTTTTTAGGTTTTTTAGGATTTTCTAGGGTTTTTAGGAGTTTTTATGGTTTTCTAGGGTTTTTTGGGTATTCTAGGATTTTTAGGGTTTTCAAGGGTTTTTATGGTTTTCAAGGGTTATTAGGGTTTTCTAGGAATTTTATGCTTTAGGGTTTTTTAGAGTTTTCTAGGGTTTTTAGGATTTTTAAGAGTTTTCTAGGGTTTCTAGGGTTTTTTTAGAGTGTTCAAGGATTTTTTAGGGTGTTTAGGGTTTTCTAGGATTTTTTTAGAGTGTTCAAGGATTTTTTAGGGTGTTTAGGGTTTTCTAGGATTTTTTTAGGGTTTTAGGATTTTTTAGAGTTTTCTAGGATTTTTCAGGATTTTTTTGGGTATTGTTTTCTAGAGCTTTCTAGGTTTTTTAAAGTTTTTCTAGGATTTTTATGGTTTTTTAGCGTTTTCTAGGGTTTTTTAAGATTTTTTAGGGTTTTAGGGTTTTCTAGAGTTTTTTAGGGTTTTTAGGATTTTCTATGGTTTTTAGAAATTTTTAGGGTTTTTTAGGTTTTTTAGGGATTTTTATGGTTTTCTATGATTTTTTATGGTTTTCTAGAATTTTTAGGGTTTTCAGTGATTTTTAGGGTTTTTAGGGTTTTTAGGATTTTCTACGGTTTTTTATGGTTTTCTAGGGTTTTTTAGTGTTTTCCAGGATTTTTAGGATTTTCTAGGGTTTTCTACGATTTTTTAGGGTATTCTAGGGTTTTTTGGAGTTTTTTAAAGTTTTCTATGATTTTTATTGTTTTCTAAGGTTTTTAAGGATTTTTTATGGTTTTCTAGGATATTTAGCGTTTTTTTTTTTGTTTTTCTAGAATTTTTAGGGTTTTTTAGGGTTTTCTAAGATTTCTAGTGCTTTTTAGGGTTTTCAAGTGTTTTCCAGAGATTTTTTAAAGTTTTCTAAAATTTTTATGGTTTTGTAGGGTTTTTAGAATTTTTTAGGGTTTTCTACGGTTTTTTGGGATTTTTAGGGTTTTCTATGGTCTTTTAGGGATTTTTATGGTTTTCTCGGATTTTTTAGGGTTTTCTGTGATTTTTAGGGTTTTCTAGGGTTTTTTGGATTTTCTAGGGATTTTTTATGGTTTTCTAGGGTTTTTTAATGTTTTCTAGGAATTTTTGGATTTTCTACGATTTTTTAAGGTATTCTAGGGTCTTTTTTCGAGTTTTTTAAAGTGTTCTATGACTTTTTTTTGTTTTCTAAGATTTTTAAGGATTTTTTATCGTTTTCTAAGATTTGTAGCATTTTTTTGTTTTTCTAGGATTTTTATGGTTTTCTAGGGTTTTCAGGATTTTTTAGGGTTTTCTAGGTTTTTTGAAATTTTATGGTTTTTTAGGACATTTTTAGGATTTCTAGGGTTTATAGGGTTTTTACGGTTTTTGTTAGTTTTCTTGGGTGTTTAGGAATTTCAGGGTTTTTTGGGTTGTTAGGATTTTCTAGGGTTTTTATCGTTTTCTATGGTTTTTAGTATTTTCTAGAATTTTCTCGAGTTTTTAAAATTTTCTAGGAATTTTATTGTTTTCTAGGATTTTTAACATTTTACAGGGTTTTCTAGGGGTTTTAGGTTTTTTAGGGTTTTCTAGGATTTTTAGGATTTTCTAGGATTTTTTTAGGGTTTTTCAGGATTTTCTAGGTGTTTAGGATTTTCTTGGGTTTTCTAGAGTTTTTTAAAATTTTTCTAGGATTTTTATGGTTTTTATAGTTTTTTAGGATTTTCTAGGTGTTTTAGGAGTTTCTAGAATTTTTAGGGTTTTTTGGGATTTTCAGGGTTTTTTAGTGTTTTCTAGTGTTTTCTACGGTTTTTAGGATTCTTTATAGTTTTCTTGGAATTTTAAGGATTTTTAGAGTTTTCTATGGTTTTTAGGGTTTTCATGAATTTTTAAAGTTTTTTAGGGTTTTCTAGGGTTTTCTACGATTCTTAAGGGTTTTTAGGGTTTTCAAGAAATTTTATGGTTTTCTAGGGTTTTTTAGGGTTTTCTAGGATTTTAGGGTTTTCTAGGATTTTTTAGGGTTTTTAGGATTTTCTAGGGTGTTCTGGGTTTTCTATAGTTTTTTTAAGTTTTCTAGGATTTTTATGGTTTTCTAGGCATTCTAGCGTTTCTCAGGATTTTTTAGGATTTAGGGTTTTATTGGGTTTTTAGAATTTTTTAGGGGTTTTAGGGTTTTTAGCGGTTTTTCTGGTTTTCTGGAATTTTTTAGTGTTTTCTATGGGTTTTTTCAGGATTTTTAGTGTTTTTAGTGTTCTCTAGCGTTTAGGGTTTCTTAGGGTTTTCTAGGGTTTTTCAGGATTTTCTAGGTGTTTTAGGATTTTTTAGGATTTTCTAGTGGTTTTTAGGATTCTCTAGTATTTTCTAGTGCTTTTACAGAGTTTTTTAAAGTTTTCTAGGATTTTTATAGTTTTCTAAGCTTTTTTGTATTTTTTAGGATTTCTAGGGTTTCAAGAGTTTTCTAGGGTTTTTAGGATTTTTTTAAAGTTTTCTAGGGTTTTTCAGGATTTTTTTGGGTATTCAGGGTTTTTGATGGTTTTTCTAGAGTTTTCTAGCGTTTTTAGGATTTTTTAGGGTTTTTTAGAATTTTTAAGATTTTGTAGGATTTTTTAGGGTATAGGGTTTTCTAGAATTTTTAAAGTTTCTGGAATTTTTATGGTTTTTAGGGTTTTCGTAGGTTTTCTAGAGTTTTTTAAAGTTTTCTATGATTTTTATGGTTTTTAGGGTTTTCTAGAGTTTTTTAAAGTTTTCTATGGTTTTTAGGGTTTTCTAGGATATTTAGGGTTTTTTGTTTTCTAGGATTTTTAGGTTTTTTTTAGGGTTTTCCAGGTTTTTTAATGCTTTTTAGGGTTTTTCAGGGTTTTTTATGGTTTTCTAAGGTTTTTATAGTTTTCTATGGTTTTTAGGGTTATTTAGGATTTGCTAGGGTTTTCTAGTGTTTTCCATAGTTTTGTAAGGTTTTCTAGGATTTTTATGGTTTTCTAGGGTTTTTAGGATTTTTTTAGGATTTTCTAGGGTTTTTTAGGATTTTTATGGTTTTCTAGGGTCTTCTAGAATTTCTAGGATTTTTTTATAGTTTTCTATGGATTTTAACGGGTTTTAGGGTTTTCTAGGGTTTTTAGGGTTTTCTAGGATTTTCTATAGGTTTTTAAAGTTTTCTAGGATTTTTTCGGTTTTCTATAGTTTTTAGGGTTTTCTAGGGTTTTTAGGGTGTTTAGTGGTTTTTTAGTGTTTCTTAGGATTTTTAGGGTTTTCTAGGATTTCTAGGACTTTTTAGGATTTTTTGGGGTTTTCTATGGTTTTTCTATAGAGTTTTATGGTTTTCTAGGGTTTTTAGTGTTTTTAAGGTTTTCTAGGGTTTTTAGGGTTTTCTAGGAATTTTATGCTTTTTTAGTGTTTTCTAGGGTTTTTAGGATTTTTTAGAGTTTTCCAGGATTTTCTAGGATTTTTAAGGTTTTTTTTAGAGCTTTCTAGGGTCTCTCAGGATTTTTTAGGGTTTTTAGGGTTTTCTAAGGTTTTTTTAGGGTTTTTAGCGTTTTTAAGATTTCTTAGATTTTTTAGGGTTTTATGTTTTATTAGAGTTTTCTGCAGTTTTTCAGAATTTTTTTGGGTTTTTATTGTTTTCTAGAGTTTTTTGGAGTTTTCTAGGGTTTTCTAGGAATTTTATGGATTTTTAGAGTTTTCTATTGTTTCTCAGCATTTTTTAGAGTTTTTAGGGTTTTCTTGAGTTTTTTAGGGTTTTTTGGGTTTTCTAGGGTTTTCAGCATTTTTAGGGTTTTTTTAGGTTTTTTAGGAATTTTTATGGTTTTCTAGGGTTTTTTAGGGTTTTCTTGGATTTTTAGGGTTTTCTGGGATTTGTAGGATTTTCTAGGTTTTTTAAGGGTTTCTTGGATTTCTAGGGTTTTCAAAGATTTTCTTGGATTTTCTATAGTTTTTTTTAAGTTTTCTAGGATTTTTATGGTTTTCTAGCGTTTTTTAGGTTTTTTAGGATTTTCTAGTGGTTTTAAGGATTCTCTAATGTTTTCTAGTGCTTTTCCAGAGTTTTTTAAAGTTTTCTAGGATTTTTATAGTTTTCTAAGCTTTTTAGGATTTTTTAGGGTTTCTAGGGTTTTTAGGGATTTTTAATGTTTTCTAAGATTTTTTAGGATTTCTAGCGTTTATAGGATTTTCTAGGGTTTTTAGAGTTTTTTTTAGAGTTTTCTAGGGTTTTCTAGGATTTTAGGATTTTTTTTTAGAGTTTTCTAGGGTTTTTCAGGATTTTTTGTGTATTTAGGGTTTTTATGGTTTTTCTAGGGTTTTTAGGATTTTGTTGGGTTTTCTAGAATTTTCTAGGATTTTTAGGGTCTTTTAGAATTTTTCTAGGGTTTTCTAGAATTTTTATGATTTTTAGCGTTTTCTAGGATTTCTTAAGATTTTTTAGGATTTTTAGGGTTTTCTAGAGTTTTTTAGGATTTTTATAATTTTTTAGTATTTTTTAGGTTTTTTAGGAATTTTTATGGTTTTCTAGGATTTTTCGGGTTTTCTAGGGTTTTTAAGAATTTTTAGGATTTTTTAGGGTTTTTAGGTTTTTCAAGAAATTTTATTGTTTTCTAGGGTTTTTTTAGGGTTTTCTAGGGTTTAAGGATTTTCTATAGTTTTTTTTTAAGTTTTCCAGGATTTTTATAGTTTTTTAGGGTTTTTAGATTTTTTATGGTTTTCTAGGATTTTTTAGAGTTTTCTAAAATTTTTAGGGTGTTTTTGAAATTTCTAGAATTTTTAGGGTTTTTTGGAATTTTCTAGGGTTTTCTAGGATTTTCAAGGTTTTTTAGCGTTTTCTAGTGTTTTCTACGGTTTTTAGGATTCTTATAGTTTTCTAGGATTTTTAAAGTTTTTTAGGATTTTCTAGGGTTTTCTACGATTTTTAAGGGTTTTTACGGTTTTCAAGAAATTTTATGGTTTTCTAGGGTTTTCTAAGATTTTTTAGGATTTTTAGGGTTTTCTAGTGTTTTTACGGTTTTCTATTGTTTTTTTAAGTTTTCTAGGATTTTTAAGGTTTTCTATGCATTCTAGGGTTTCTCAGGATTTTTTAGGATTTAGGGTTTTCTAGGGTTTTTAGAAATTTTTTTAGGGTTTTTTTAGGGTTTCTTAGGATTTTCTAGGGATTTGTAGGATTTTTTAGTGTAGTGGTTTGTAGGGTTTTCTAGTGTTTTTAGAAATTTTTTAGGGTTTTTAGGATTTTTTAGGGTTTCTAGGTTTTTAGGGGTTTTCATGGTTTTCTAAGGTTTTTTAGGATTTCTAAGATTTATAGGATTTTCTAGGGTTTTTAGGGTTTTTTTAGAGTTTTCTAGAATTTTCTTGGGATTTTAGGATTTTGTAGGGTTCTCGAGGGTTTTTAGGATTTTCTAGGGGTTTATGGTTTTTTTAGTGTTTTCTAGGGTTTTTCAGGATTTTCTAGGTGTTTCAGGGTTTTTGAGTTTTCTAGAGTTTTTTAAAGGTTTGTAGGATTTTTATGATTTTCTAGGATTTTTTAGCTTTTTTAGGGTTTTCTAGGATTTTTAGGGGTTTATATCGTTTTCCGTTTTCTAGGATTTTTAGGGTTTTCTAGGGTTTTTAGGGTTTTTATGAGTTTTCTAGGGTTTTTAAGAGTTTTATAGGATTTTTCAGGATTTTTTTTTTGTTTTAATGGTTTTCTATTTTCTAGGACTTTTAGGGTTTTTTAGAGTTATCTAGGTTTTCTAGGATTTTTATGGTTTTAGAGTTTTATAGGGTCTCTCAGAATTTTTTAGGGTTTTTAGGGTTTTCCAGAGTTTTTAGGGTTTTTAGAGTTTTCTAGGGTTTGAAGGTTTTTTAGAGTTTTCTAGGATTTTTTAGGATTTTTTGAGTCTTTATTGTTTTCTACGGTTTTCTAAGATTTTTATGGTCTTTTAGAGTTTTTCTAGAGTTTTTTCAGAATTTTTACGGTTTTTTAGGATTTTTAGGGTTTTCTAGGGTTTTAGAATTTTTTAGGATTTTTTAGGAATTTTTATGATTTTCTAGGGTTTTTTAGGGTTTTCTAGGATTTTTAGGGTTTTCTAGGGTTTTCTATGGTTTTTTTTAAGTTTTCTAAGATTTTTATGGTTTCCTAGGGTTTCTAGGTTTTTTAGGGTTTTCTACGATTTTTAGGGTATTCTAGGATTTTCTGGAGTTTTTTTAAATTTTTTATGATTTTTATTGTTTTCTAAGATTTTTAAGGATTTTTTTTGTTTTTTAGGGTTTTCTAGGATTTCTAGTGCTTTTTAGGATTTTTAGGGTTTTCTAGTGTTTTCCAGAGTTTTTAAAGTTTTCTAGGATTTTTATGGTTTTCTAGGGTTTTTAGGATTTTTTTTTTAGGATTTTCTAGGTTTTTTGAGATTTTTATGGTTTTCTAGGGCCTTTTTAGGATTTCTATGGTTTGTAGAATTTTCTAGGATTTTTATGGTTTTTTTTTTAATTTTCTAGGGTTTTTAGGATTTTTTAGAGTTTTCTAGGGTTTTTCAGGATTTTTTGGGTTGTTAGATTTTTCTAGGGTTTTTTTATCGTTTTCTAGATTTTTTTTCATTTTCTAAGATTTTAATGGTTTTCTAGGATTTCTATGGGTTTTAGGGTTTCTCAGGGTTTTCTAGGATTTTCTAGAATTTTTTTAAAATCTTCTACGATTTTTATGGTTTTTTAAGGTTTTTATGGTTTTCTAGGGTTTTAAGGTTTGTTAGGGTTTTCTGGAATTTTTAGGGTTTTTTAGGATTTTCTAGGATTTTTAGGGTTTTCTAGGATTTTCTAGGATTTTCTAGGATTTTCAGGGTTTTTTTTAAGTGTTTTCTAGTGTTTTCTACGATTTTTTGGATTCTTTATAGTTTTCTAGGATTTTTAAGGGTTTTTAGGGTTTTTTTAGGGTTTTTAGGGTTTTCAAGAATTTTTAAAGTTTTTAAGGATTTTTTAGGGTTTTCTAGAGTTTTCAGGATTTTTTTAGAGTTTTCTAGGGTTTTCTACGGTTTCCAGGTTTTTTATAGTTTTCTAGGATTTTTGCGGGGTTTTACGGTTTTCAAAAAATTTTATGGTTTTCTAGGGTTAAAGGGTTTTCTAGGATTTTTATGGTTTTTTAGGAGTTTTATGATTTTCTAGGGTTTTTAGGGTTTTTTATGGTTTTCTAGGATTTTTTAGAGGTTTCTAGAATTTTTAGGGTTTTCTGAAATTTTCTAGGAGTTTTTTAGGATTTTCAGGGTTTTCTAGGATTTTTAGGATTCTTTATAGTTTTCCAGGATTTTAAAGGGTTTTTAGGGATTTTAAGAATTTTTAAAGTTTTTTAGGATTTTTTAGAGTTTTCTAGGGTTTTCTACGATTTTTAAGGGTTCTTAGGGTTTTCAAGATATTTTATGGTTTTCCAGGGTTTTTTAGGATTTTCTAGGATTTTTAGGGTTTTCTATGATTTTTTAGGGTTTTTAGGGTTTTCTAGGGTTTTTAGGGTTTTCTATAGTTTTTTTAAGTTTTCTAAGATTTTTTTGGTTTTCTAGACATTCTAGGGTTTCTCAGGATATTTTAGGATTTAGGGTTTTCTAGGGTTTTTAGAATTTTTTAGGATTTTTTAGGTTTTTTAGTGGTTTTTATGGTTTTCTAGAATTTTTTAGGGTTTTCTAGGGATTTTTAGGGTTTTCTAGGGGATTTTAGGGTTTTCTAGGGTTTTTAGGGTTTCTTAGTGTTTTCTAGAGTTTTTCAGAATTTTCCAGGTGTTTTAGGATTTTCTAGTGGTTTTTAGGATTCTCTAGTGTTTTCTAGTGCTTTTCCAGAGTTTTTTAAAGTTTTTTAGGATTTTTATAGTTTTCTAAGCTTTTTTAGGGTTTCTAGGATTTTTAGGGGTTTTTATGGTTTTCGAAGGTTTTTTAGAATTTCTAGGGTTTATAGGATTTTCTAGGGTTTTTAGGATTTTTTTACAGTTTTCTAGGGTTTTTAGGATTTTTTAGAGTTTTCTAGGATTTTTCAGGATTTTTTGGGTATTTACGGTTTTTGATGGTTTTTCTAGGGTTTTCTAGGGGTTTTTAGGGTTTTCTTGGATTTTTACGGTTTTCTAGGATTTTTATGGTTTTTTTTAGGTTTTCTAGGATTTTTCAGGGTTTTTTAGGTGTTTTAGGATTTTTTAGGATTTTCTAGAGTGTTCTAGAGATTTTCAAAGGTTTCTAGGATTTTTATGATTTTCTAGGGTTTTTAGGTTTGTTAGGATTTTTTATGGTATTCTAGGATTTTTAGGGGTTTTTAGAATTTTCTTGAAATTTTAGGGTTTTCTAGGGTTTTTAGGATTTAGGGTTTTCTAGGAATTTTATGCTTTTTTTAGGTTTTTCTAGGATTTTTAGGATTTTTGAGTTTTCTAGGATTTTTCAGAGTTTTCTAGGAATTTTCAGAATTTTTTTTTATTTTTATTGTTTTCTATTTTCTAGGACTTTTAGGATTTTTTAGAGTTTTTTCAGGATTTTTTAGGATTTTTATTTTTTTAGAGTTTTCTAGGGTCTCTCGGGATTTTTTAGGGTTTTTCGGATTTTCTAGGATTTTTTAGGGTTTTTAGGATTTTTTCTAGGATTTTTTATGGTTTTTTAGATTTTTCTAGGATTTCTTAAGATTTTTTAGGGTTTTTAGCGTTTTCTCAAGTTTTTAGGGTTTTCTAGGATTTTTAGAATTTTCTAGGGTTTTTAGGATTTTCTAGGATTTTTAGGGTTTTCTAGGGTTTTCTATAGTTTTTTTAAAGTTTTCTAGGATTTTTATGGTTTTCTAGGATTTTTAGCGTTAGGGTTTTCTAGAGTTTTTTAAAGTATTCTATGATTTTATTGTTTTTTAAGGTTTTTAAGGATTTTCTATAAGGTTTTCTAAAATTTTTAGCGTTATTTAGGGTTTTCTAGGATTTCTAGTGCTTTTAGGATTTTTAGGATTTTCTAGTGTTTTTCAGAGTTTTTTAAAGTTTTCTAGGATTTTTTAAAGTTTCCTAGGATTTTTAGAATTTTCTAAGATTTTTTGGAATTTTTATGATTTTCTAGGCCTTTTTAGGATTTCTAGGGTTTATAGGGTTTTTTAGGGTTTTTACAATTTGTTTTAGTTTTCTAGGATTTTTAGGATTTTTTAGAGTTTTCTAGGGATTTTCAGGATTTTTTGGGTTGTTAGGTTTTTCTAGGGGTTTTTTATCGTTTTCTAGGTTTTCTTATCGTTTTCTAAGATTTTTATAGTTTTCTAGGATTTTTAGGATTTTGTAGGGTTTTTCTATGGGTTTTAGGATTTTTAGGATTTTCTAGGATTTTTAAGATTTTCTAGTGTTTTTTAAGGTTTTTCAAGGTTTTCTAGGTGTTTTAGGGTTTTCTATGCTTTTTTAGGGTTTTTTAAAATTTTCTAGAATTTTTATAGTTCTTTAGGGTTTTTATGATTTTCTAGGGTGTTTAGGATTTTTTAAAATTTTTATGATTTTTTAGGATTTTTATGGTTTTCTAGGGTTTTTAGGTATTTTTAGGATTTTTTTTGGTTTTCTAACAATTTTTAGGGTTTTCTAGAATTTCTAGAATTTTTTTGGATTCTTTATAGTTTTGTAGGATTTTTAAGGATTTTTAGAGTTTTTTAGGATTTTCTAGGATTTTCTATAATTTTTTTTAAGTTTTCTAGGATTTTTATGGTTTTCTAGGCATTCTAGGGTTTCTCAGGATTTTTTAGGGTTTTTAGGGTTTTCTATGATTTTTAGAATTTTTTTAGGGTTTTATAGGTTTTTTAGGATTTTCTAGTGCTTTTCCAGAATTTTTTAAAGTTTTCTAGACTTTTTAGGATTTTTTTAGGGTTTCTAGAATTTTTAGGAATTTTTATGATTTTCTAAGGATTTCTAGTGTTTATAGAATTTTCTAGGTTTTTAGGGTTTTTTTAGAGTTTTCTTGGGTTTTTCAGGATTTTTTTGGGTTTTTAGGGGCTTTTAGGGTTTTTGATGGTTTTTCTAGGATTTTTTAGGATTTTCTAGGGTTTTTAGGATTTTCTAGGATTTTTTAGGTTTTCTAGGATTTTTAGGGTTTTCTAGGTGTTTTAGAGTTTTTTAGGATTTTCTAGAGTTTTTTAAAGGTTTCTATGATTTTTATGATTTTTTGTTGTTTTTATGGTCTTTTAGAGTTTTCTAGGATTTTTAGGATTTTTTTAGAGTTTTCTAGGATTTTCTAGGATTTTTATGATTTTTTAGAGTTTTCTAGGGTTTCTCAGGATTTTTTTAGGTTTTTTAGGGTTTTAGGATTTTTTAGAGTTTTCAAGGATTTTTCAGAATTTTTTTGTGTTTTTATTGTTTTCGTAGTTTTCTACAGTTTTTAGGATTTTTTTTTAGAATTTTTCTAGGGTTTTCTAGGATTTTTATGGATTTTTAGGGTTTTCTAGAGTTTCTTAAAATTTTTTAGGATTTTTAGGGTCTTCTAGAGTTTTTTAGGGTTTTTTGGATTTTTTATGGTTTTCTAGGGTTTCTAGGATTTTTTAGGGTTTTCTAGGATTTTTAGGATTTTTTGGAGTTTTCTACGATTTTTTAAGGTATTCTAGAGTTTTCTGGAGTTTTTTAAAATTTTCTATGATTTTTATTGTATTCTTTGTATTTAAGGATTTTTTATGGTTTTCTAAGAATTTTAGAATTTTTTTAAAGATTTTCTAGGATTTCTAATGCTTTTAGGGTTTTTAGGATTTCTCTAGTATTTTCCAGAGTTTTTTGTTTTTTAGGATTTTTATGATTTTCTAAAGTTTTTAGAATTTTTTTAGGTTTTTTAGGATTTCATGGGTTTAAAAAAATTCATTTGATCAATATTTCCCAAACCATGAAATCAATATATCCCAAACCAAATTTACAATCTAATATCTTCCTAGTGGTTCTTTGAAGTCAAAGTGGCTTCCAGTTTCAAATGAGTGGCAAAATTGAAGAATAAATAGTTTTCTAAAATATAATATTTGAAATCACTCTTCAACTTATCTTTTTAATGTTTTGAAAAATTTGAAGAAAAGATATGGGATATCAAATAATTTTGTAATAGGTGCAAACTATGGAGTATTATGAGATATATTGCATGCAGATTATAAAAGAGGGAATGAATCAATTTGTTAAAAATCTAAAAAAATACTCTTAAATTTTATATTGTTTTAATTTTGTCCCAAAAATTTTTTATTTGTATCAAATATATCTTTGGTGGCTAATTTTTCAAAAAAAATTAGGATGAATTTAGTAATAATTTCACAAAAATAACATAGGTGTCACGCATTATTGCTGAATTGGTCCTAAATTTTTTAAAATTTAACGGTCAATAATATATTTAATGCAAATAGAAAAACTTCAAGAACAAAATTGAAACAAAATAAAAATTAAAAATATTTTTAAAATTTTTGACAAATTTTCCGAAATAAAAAACATACTTTATTATTATTATTATTATTATTATTATTAATATGAAAAAGTTAGCCTCTACCCTCTATTCCTCCGTCGGCTAGCTTATTCCAACCGTTTAGATTTGTTGACCGTTTAAATTCCCAGACTCAAATTTAAATTCTCGTTTGGAAAATATACACGTTACAAATTATATCCCAGTTGAGAATTTCTCAAATCTTCCTCCTTCTTCTTCGTCACTATCATTCTGTTCCTACTCAATTCGTGGCCATGCCTTCTAACAAGTCCTTGCCATCAGTGGCATCAAATTCAAACTCTAGCCCAGCCCTAGAGGAAGTTCAGAAATCAGCAACCCTATCAGGAAGAGTTTTACCCGAAACCCATTCTCTATGCCCTCCCTAGTCGCAAACCCTACTAGTTCTAGATCCGTTTTCCCCAACACTCCCGCCAACAGTCCTTCAGGTTCCTTTCCTTTTTCCTTTCCTCTTTTATTTTTTTCCCCTCCTATTTACTTTATTACTGGTTGTTTGAAATGTGCTTAGATTTATGTCAAAAGATTTTTAGCTTTCTCAAAAGTCAAAATAGTTTAGGGATTCCGATTCACTACTTCATTTTCAATTTGTGGTTTTGGACTTTTGGTATCCTGTAGATTTTCAGGTAAGGAACAGTGTTGCCGGCAGAGAAAGTGGGGGGTCTTTGCGGTACGTTGATGACAAAGAAAATGGGAAAGATCAGACATTGAAGCCCGGGTTGCTTGAAGGACTCAAAGAATTTCATGTCTCCGACCATCTCTGCTTCCTGCAAGATTATTATTTCTCCGAGGAAAAAAGTGCTGATTGAGAGGAATGGGCCAGTTCCAGATTCTGTTCCATCTGCAGAGGCCAAAAACAACGTTCGCAAGGTAACTTTTGCAGAACCCTTGGAATGTGGTGGTGGCTTGCAATCAGACCACCTTGATCTATATTTGATGGGGTTCCAAATTTTGAGGAATCACATAGTAGCCGCTCTAGTTTGACATCTGAGGAAGAACATGATCTGAATGTTCTTTAGTTCCAAATAATGACACTGATTTGTCATTTGAGGCTGAACATGATCTGAATGTTCCTTTGGTTCTAGAGGATAAAATTGAGACAGAACCTTCATTTGAAACTGTTTTCCTCGATCATGATTGTGTTAACCTTGACCCAACTTTCAAGCTTAGTCCTACCCCACCTCCAGCTTCATCCACAGCAACCATCTTAGCTCCTCTTGATGCCGATCCCTTGATGCCACCTTACGATCCTAAAACAAAATATCTCTTCCCTAGACCGCAGTTTCTTCATTACAAACCTAGACCAAGGACGGAACTTTGCAGAGTATCATATCTGGTAGCTTCTCTGATATCACAGAGGATTCTCAGTCCGAAGAAGCTTCACAGAAGGAAGCAGAGGAGGTCTCTTCGGATGAGGCGGTTATGGAGGAAGAAAGCCAAGTTCTGATGAACCAAGTCCTGCAGAGGGAACCATTGAAGCCAACCCTAAGCGCCGCTTCTCTATGAAATCATTGGCTTTGGTCTGATTATTCTCCTCTCATTTGCTGTTTTCTCCATCTCAGTCATCAATTCTCCGGTGGTTCATCATACAGTGTTTGAAGACACATGAGGCTTATGAAGCGTCTCAACTTTCAGATTTTTGCAAGGGCCAACTTTGATCAATTCACCCAGTTTGCAAAAGCAAAATTCGATTGTTTAGCTCAGAGTCTCCATATCCAGTTTATTAAGTCCTTAAATATCTGAGCTGATATCCAAAGTTAGAGGACTACAAATTCATAGTTTGGCCCAGTTGCAAGACTACAACTTGACCGTTGTGCCGGATCATGTTGTGGTTAATCAGTACCATGTATTTCGTAGGGGCAAAAATGAAGTTGTTGATGCTGAAATCAACAGTACTTCACATTCAAGAAAGTGAAGTCATCTCATCCGCAACTAAGAGGGAACAGTAGATCGTCGATTGAAGAGCCAGGTCAGTAAACTTCTATTGGGACTTCTATTGATTATTGATTCGACTAGTAGCAACAAACTTGTATGATGGGGCCCCATGGAGACGCAGGAGATGGATGCAGGAGCCGCCAGCCGGATCGACCAATAAATGATAAGAGGGATGGGCTCATTCGACTAATTAGTGATCCCTGGTTGATCGGAAAGAGATGTCCCTAAAATATGAGGGGATTGGTTGATCGGAAAGCCCTCCATCGTACAGCAGGAGTAGGACATTCCATATAATTCAGATCCACTAGCTGTCACTCCTTGCCCTATTCGGTCTGAGTGCTTTAGATCCTCCACAACCAGAGCAGTCTTTGCAACTGACTGAAGCGGGAAATTCAGATGCAAAGCAAGAACAAGAAGGCAACGTTTATTTCAATGTTGAAGGTGTTTCAGAATTGGATGAAGTACTTAAGGGCCAAGCAGGAATTACCAGAGCAGGCAGGCTTTGCAACTGGCTGAAGCAGAAATTTCAGAAGCAATGCATTTACAAGAAGAGGATGCTCACTTCTTCGGTTTTTTCTTTCCTCTCTCACTAGGAGATGGTGCCAGGTTCAATATTGAAAAACCAAGTAACGAAGGTCTAGAGAATTTGCCTAGTTTAGGCTCAGAAGTTGAAAAAATTTATGCAACAGTAGATGCTGCAATCATCAGGAATGAAAGGAGATCTGAAACAACTGACATAACTCCACGTATGATGCTATATTTGCTGCTCTGTGGAGGTGCACTTATAATTGCTCTTGTATCTTTCAAGTTTTCAAGGAAAGGTAAAATCGGAAGCAAAAGGGTCACCAGATCTGTGGACCTTTGATTGGTAAGGAGTTGCATCCCAACAACTTCATTGCAAATTTCTCCAGAGACATCTCTCAGGCATACCCACAGAAATGGACGTGCTTAAACTTGAAGAGCATTGCCCTTCAGAAAATGAGCAGCTTTCAGCAGGGTTTCATCCCAAACCAGCTTTCAGCGTAGAGAAGAAGCGCAAGAAGCACTATATCATCATGGGCCTCTTCAGACTATTCCATGGGTTCGACATCATCCTATGGAAGCTTAACATTGTACGAGAAAATTCCAAGCAAGCAGGTATGTATTTTATTTCCCTTTATTGTCACAAAACCTAACAAAACATGTACTTTCTTCCACTATAAATTTGTTTCTTATAAAACTCTAAAAACTCTATTCATGGATCGGATCCGATCTGCATATCTGCGGTATTTATCCGAATTCGATCTAAAAATTATCGGATTCGCACACTAATCGGATCGGATTGCGAATTTTGTAAATAAATAAGTAAATATTCTTTTTATGATGTTGTATTATTCTAATTTATTATTTAAAAAAAATATGTTTAATATTCTTTTTATTAATATTTTTTAAATAAAAATAAACTTTTAAAAATATTTTTTGTATTTTGTGAATATATCTCGAATCGGATCCAATGTAGTTTTTAAGGTTGGATCCAATCTTATCCGCGTCTATGAGAACTCTAGAAAACCATAAAAAGCTCTAGAAATCACTAAAAAGCTAAAAACCCAGAAAAATCCTAGAAAATCCTAAAAATTTCTAGAAAGCATAAAAACACGAGAAAACTTTAACAAAATCCTAAAAACCATATTTTTTTTTTTGGTGACTAAATCCTAAAAACCATATAAAACCCCTAAAAACCCGAGAAAATCCTAAAAATCTCTAGAAAATGCAAAAAAAATCCTAAAAAAACCTTAAAAATCCAAGAAAACCCTAAATCTTTAAAAAGATATTGAAAACCAAAAAAAAAATTCTAATAAATCCTAAAAAACCGTAAAAATCCTAGAAAATACTAAAAAACCTGAAAAACTCCAGAAAACTCCAAAAAACTCTCAAAATCCCTAAAAAACCCTAAAAACCAAAAAATCCTCCTAAAAAATTCGCGAAAACCGTAGAAAACCCTAAAACCCCTAGAAAAACCCTAGAACCCTGAAAACCCCTAAAAAATTCTAGAAAACAATCTCATGGAGAGTTCGATCCTAGCTCAGGATGAACGCTGGCGGCATGCCTAAACATGCAAGTCGGACGGGAAGTGGTGTTTCCAGTGGCAGACGGGTGAGTAACGCGTAAGAACCTGCCCTTGGTGAGGGGAACAGCTGAAAACGGCTGCTAATACCCCGTAGGCTGAGGAGCAAAAGGAGGAATCCGCCCGAGGAGGGAGCGCGTCTGATTAGCTAGTTGGTGAGGCGATGATCAGTAGCTGGTCCGAGAGGATGATCAGCCACACTGGGACTGAAACACGGCCCAAACTCCTACGGGAGGTAGCAGTGGGAAATTTTTCACAATAGGCGAAAGCCTGATGGAGCAATGCCGTGTGGAGGTAAAAGGCCTACGGGTCGTGAATTTCTTTTCCCGGAGAAGAAGCAATGACGGTATCCGGGGAATAAGCATCGGCTAACTCTGTGCCAACAGCCGCGGTAAGACACAGGATGCAAGCGTTATCCGGAATGATTGGGCGTAAAGCGTCTGTAGGTGACTTTTTAAGTTCGCCGTCAAATCCCAGGGCTCAACCCTGGACAGGCGGTGAAAACTACCAAGCTGGAGTACGGTAGGGGCAGAGAAAATTTCCGGTGAAGCGGTGAAATGCGTAGAGATCGGAAAGAACACCAATGGAGAAAGCACTCTGCTGGGCCGACACTGACACTAAGAGACGAAAGGTAGGGGAACGAATGGGATTAGATACCCCAGTAGTCCTAGCCGTAAACGATGGATAATAGGCGCTGCGCGTATCTACCTGTGCAATGCTGTGGCTAACGCGTTAAGTATCCCGCCTGGGGAGTACGTTCGCAAGAATGAAACTCAAAGGAATTGACGGGGGCCCGCACAAGCGGTGGAGCATGTGGTTTAATTCGATGCAAAGTGAAAAACCTTACCAGGGCTTGACATGCCGCGAATCCTCTTAAAAGAGAGGGGTGCCTTCGGGAATGCGGACACAGGTGGTAGGTGGTGCATGGCTGTCGTCAGCTCGTGCCGTAAACGTGCCGTAAATGAGCGCAACCCTCGTGCTTAGTTGCCAACATGAAGTTTGGAACCCTGAGCAGACTTCCGGTGATACGCCGGAGGAAAGTGAGGATGACGTCAAGTCATCATGCCCCTTATACCCTGGGCGACACACGTGCTACAATGGCTGGGATGAGGGATCGCAATCCCGCGAAGGTGAGCTAACTCCAAAAATCCGTCCTCGGTTCGGATTGTCGGCTGCAACCCGCCTGCATGAAGCCGGAATCGCTAGTAATCGCTCCCGGGCCTTGTACACACCGCCGGTCACACTATGGGAGCTGGCCATGCCCGAAGTCGTTACCTTAAAGGAGGGGGATGCCGAAGGCAGGGCTAGTGACTGGAGTGAAGTCGTAACAAGGTGCCGTACTGAAAGGTGCGGCTGGATCACCTCCTTTTCAGGGAGAGCTAATGCTTGTTAGATAGTTTGGTTTGACACAGCTTCACACCCCAAAAGAAGCGAGCGAGCTACGTCTGAGTTAAATTTGGATATAGAAGTTTTCTTTCGTTTCTCGGAGGTGAAGCAAGTCTAAGTTCATGAGCTTATCCTAGGTCGGAACAAGTTGATAGGAGCTCTTTCTTTTTTTTTTTTTTTGCCCCATGTCGCCATATGGGGGTGAAAAAAGAGAGGGATGGGATTTTTCTTGCTTTTGGCATAGCGGGCCTCGGCGAGAGGCCCAAACGACGGGCTATTAGCTTAGTGGTAGAGCGCGCCCCTGATAATTGCGTCGTTGTGCCTGGACTGTGAGGGCTCCCAGCCACATGGATAGTTCAATGTGGATCATCCAAGGCACATTAGCATGGCGTACTTCTCCTCAAGAGCGATCCAATGTAGATCTAACTTTCTATTCACTTTAGAAAACAAAAAAAAAATCCTATTATATCCTAAAAAACCATGAAATACCATAAAAACCCTAGAAAATCCTAAAAAACCGTAAAAATCCTAAAAAATCCTAAAGAATCCTAAAAAATTCTAGAAAATCCAAAAAAATTCTAGAAAATCCTAGAGAACCCTAGTAAACCCATAAAAAACCTTGAAAACAAAAAAAAGAACCCTAAAAAAAAATCCTAAAAAACCTAGAAAACAAAAAAAATCCTAAAAATCCTAAAAAATCCTAAAACTCCTAGAAAACTCCCTAAATACCCTAAAAACCACATAAAATCATAAAAGAACCCTAAAAACCATAAAAAAACCAAAAAAATCCTAGAAAACTTTAAAAAACTCTAGAAAACTCTGAAAAACTCTAAAAACCCAAAAAAAATCCTAAAAATACTAGAAAATCCTAAAAACCCTAGAAAATCAGAAAAATCCTAGAAAATTTTAAAAAACTCTAAAAAATCCTAAAAAATCTTAAAAAACCCTGAAAACAGTATAAAACCATAAATATCCTAAAAATCCTATAAAACCCTAAAAAATCCAAAAATCCTAGAAAATCCTAAAAAATCATAAAAACCCTAAAAAATTCTAAAAGCCCTAAAAAATCCAAAATACCCTAAAAGCCATAGAAAAGCAAAAAAAATCCTAGAAATTTTTAAAAAACTCTAAAAAAATCTAAGAAAATCCTAAAAACCCTAAAAATAAAAAAAACTTTGAAAAATCCTAGAAAACTCTAGAAAACCCTAAAAATTCTAGAAAACACTAGAAAATCATTAAAAACTCTAAAATTCCTAAAAAATCCATCCCTAAAAATTCTAGAAACTCTAAAAACTCTAGAAAACCCTAACAATCCTAGAAAACTTAAAAAGAAAACGCTAGAAAACCCTAAAAAAAACACTAAAAACCAACCCTAGAAAACCCTAACAATCCTGAAAAACTTAAAAAAGAAAACCCTAGAAAATGCTAAAAAACCCTAGAAAACTTTAAAAACCAAAAAACCCTAATAAATCCTAAAAATCCTAGAAAATTATAAAAAAAATCCTAAAAACTGTAAAAATCCTAGAAAATTCTGGAAAAATCCTAAAAAACTATAGAAAACTATAAAAAAACAAACCCAAAAAAACCCTGAAAAACTAGAGAACTCTGGAAAATCCCTAAAAAAACCATAGAAAATTAGAAAACTCTAAAAATCCTTAGAACCCTAGAAAATTTTAAAAAATCTCAAAAAACCCTAAAAATCCTAGAAAGCCCTAAAAAACCCTAAAAAATCTTGAAAACCCAAGAAACCATACAAATCGTAGAAAACCCTAAAAAATCCTAACAACCCTAGAAAACCCTAGAAAACTTTTAAAACCGTAGAAAACCATAAAAATCGTAGAAAACCCTAAAAAATCCTAACAACCCTAGAAAACTTTTAAAACTTAAAAAAACTATAGAAAACTCTAGAAATCCTAGAAAACCATAAAAAATCCTAAACACCCTAGAAAACTAAAAAAAAATCCTAAAAACTGTAGAAAACCCTAGAAAACTCTGGAAAAACCCTAAAAAACCATAGAAAACTTTAAAAAAACGAAAAAATCCTGAAAAACTCTAAAAAATCCTTAAAACCCCTAAAAAACTCTGAAAAAAATCCTTAAAAACCATAGAAAACTTTAAAAAATAAACAAAAAAACCTTGAAAAACTCTAGAAATCTATAAAAAAAATTCTAAAAATCCTAGAAAACTCTAAAAAAAACCCTGTAAACCTTAAAAATCATAGAAAATCCCTAAAAACCTAAAAAATTTTAAAAAAACTCTGAAAAACATTAAAGAATTCTAAAAAACACTTAAAACCCTAGAAAACTCTAAAAAAATCTTAAAAACCCAAAAACTGTAAAAATCGTAGAAAACTTTACAGAAACTCTAAAACCCTACAAAACTCTAGAAAACCATAAAAATTCTAGAAAACCCTATAAAATCCTAAAACCCCTAAAATCCTAGAAACTCTAGAAAACCCAAAAAAAACGCTAAAAACCCTAAAAAAACAAAAAAAACCGTAGAAAATTTTAGAAAACCTTAGAAAACCCTAAAAATCCTAGAAAATCTCAAAAAATTATTAAAAAATCCTTAAAAACTGTAGAAAATTAAAAACTATAAAAAAATCCTTAAAAACTGTAGAACTTTGATTAATCGTTCTTTGTTGTTCAAAACGAATAATTTTATTTTTGTAATTTTCTAATTGTTCCAAACGGGCCCGGGCTTTTTCTAGCTGTTCAAGAGCTCCTTCCCGCAATTCTTCTCTAAAAAAACTTTAAAACCGTAGAAAATCATAACAATCCTAGAAAACTTAAAAAAAATTATAGAAAACGTTAAAAAATCCTAGAAAACTCTAAAAAACCCTGAAAATCTAAGAAAACCCTAAAAAATCCTAAAAAACCATTAAAAAAAACACTAGAAAACCTTAAAAAAACACAAAACAGAAAACTCTGAAAAAACAGTAAAAAACTATAGAAAACTTTCAAAAACAAACCCAAAAAATCCTAGAAAACTTTAAAAAATCCGTAAAACCTTAGAAAACTCTAAAAAAAGCCAAAAAAAACCTAGAAAATCATAAAAATCCTAGAAAACCCCTATAAACCCTAAAAAATCTTTAAAACCATAGAAAACCATAACAACCTTGGAAAACTTAAAAAAACTAGATAACCCTAGAAAACGCTATAAAACCTTAAAAAAAACCCTAGAAACCCTAGAAAACACTAAAAACTCTAGAAAACCTTAAAAAAAACCCTTTAAAACCCTTAAATACTCTAGAAAATCCTGAAAAATCCTAAAAATCTTTTCACCTTAAAAAAACACAAAAACCCTAAAATACTCTAAAAAAACCCTATAAACCCTGGAAACCCTAGAAAACTCTAAAAAACTCTTAAAACAGCCCTAGAAAACTCTAAAAAATCCTTAAAACCAAACCCTAAAACCCTAGAAAACCCAATATACCCTAGAAATTCTAAAAGACCCTAGAACCATAAAACCCCTAAAAACTCTGAAAACACAAAAACCCTATAAAATGCTAAAATTCCTTAAAACTAAAACCCCTAAAAACCGTAGAAAACTTTAAAAAACTCTGAAAACACAAAAACCCTATAAAATGCTAAAATTCCTTAAAACTCTTGAAAACCATAAAAAAATAAACCCAAATACCCTAGAAAATTCCTAGAAAACTCTAGAAAATCCTAAAAATCCTAGAAAACTTTAAAGATCCAAGAAAACACTAAAAACCCAAAAAATCCTAAAATTTTTCTAGGATTTTCGATAATTTTTTAGTTTTAAGTATGCTATTTTTTCTTTAAAAAAAATACCAAGCATGTACATCGTCCAATAAGAGAACGATCCGTCTTTAAAATAGCACGCCTATATGTTGCTATTGTGAGGCCTCAGGTTCAATCTTGAAAATACGTTGTTGATGGGAGTATTTGGAACTGGTATAAATTTACCAACCACAGCAAGAGGCCAACTGAAAGTGTGGAAAGAGAGAGAATCAGCAAAGGAAAGACCCTGTTAGCACTTGAGCATAAAGCAAGCCTTGCAGTCATATGTCATATATATTACAGGTGCTAATAGGGTTTAGGCACTTTCTAGTTATAAGTAGGGACGGATCCATTAAGGAAGCAAAACTACAAGTTTATACTCGCGGATCTAGTGCAGATGATCAACTGACCTTCTGAACCCAATGATGACAGAGATCAACTGACTGTTGAAGTGAACTTGCCGAGATGATGATGATCTGAAAAACACTAGCAGTTAAAATATTTCATTAAGAGACAAATAACGAGGAGTTAAAATAAGACAAACCTGAAGCACAACAATCCCACTATACCCATGAAGAGGTAGTTTTTCGTGACTCCACTGAATATGTTAAACTCATCTGGCTTTCGTGCATTGAACTCATTAAAGATTTGCAGTTTTGAACACATTTTTTTAGAATTGAAATAAAGATGAGCACACTATAGCAAAGCTCCCAAAATGACAACGAATATAAGGTATGAACTGGGCATGCATTGCCAACCACTAACGCATCACAAGGATTTAGCAGTAGTGTAAATAAGAGTGAGTAGCAAGACATCTCAGGAAAATTGCAATAGGCTTTGGTTTTCTAGATACAATTAGCACCTATTGGAAATTAGCAATCACCATTACAGCAATACTATTATAGAAATGCATAAAAAGATAAGGAAACGAACATCGGTAATTCTTCCAACACAAAACTTTACCATTTAAAATGCAAATGTACAGTCCTAAGCTAGCACTAAGTATAATTTCTCATCAATGACTAAAAACAGAACAAATGCATTGAAGATCGGAGTGTTTTTCACTTTAATTGCATGATCATTTTTGTCATGTGTCAGACCCAGTATGCTCCTACCTCGGAAATTCAGAACAAGCAACACAGATACTTGGTACATTGCCTGAAGAGTTCAAATCATAATCGGCAATTCAGTTTACAGAAGAGTATATAGCATAACAACGGTAATTGAAATGCAGGACATCATAAACCAATAGGTAAATAATCCTTGCAGACTACAATGACAAGCAGTTAACTGAGAAATGAGAAACAAAACTCACCTGTATCAGCAAATTTCTCCACATAATATTTGTTATGAGAGGTTCTCTGAAAAGGATACAAGACAAAACTCCATGTCAAAAAAACCATTGAAGCACATAGGCACTGCATATATCGCTTGGATATGCAAATGAAATAGGACCAATATCGATAATGTAAATACAAAATAAATGCAGCCTTCGATATGCTGTTTAGGACTGTTGGCAACAATTTTGTTTTCGAGGGGTATGACTATTATTCATTGCACTTAAAATTTCTCTCTTCTGTTGAAATAACCAAAATCTTTAGATTTAATAATAATAGAGCTGCACTATTCACACTTTCAATTAAATTTCTTTCTTTATTCTTGGGTGCATCATTCAAAAATGCATTTACAAGGAACAAAATTTTATGACATTCATCCAATTCTTCAGGTGCTGTAACGCTAGAAAAACATAGCAAGAAGAATGTCATGATCCAAAGAAAAAGGCACAATTAGACCGTCCTTCGACCCACTGGAGGCCAACCATAAGGTGATCAGTTGGTGGTTCAGTTGCCAATGCTAGTGCTCCCAAAGTATCCATGATAAGATACTAGAAAAACATAGCAAGAAAAATGTCATGATCCAAAGAAAAAGGCACAATTAGACCGACCTTCGGCCCACTGGAGGCCAACCATAAGGTGATCAGTTCGTGGTTCAGTTGCCAATGCTAGTGCTCCCAAAGTATCCATGATAAGATTTACCCACAAAAGCTGTAGAAAGAGCAATAAGTCAGCTGAAACATAAATTGAGGGGCAAAGCCAGAGAGCAAAACACAGGGAGACAGCAGACCTGCACTGCATTCAGTGGGACATCACCAGAGGAAACAGCAGCAACAACATTTATAACAAGAGCTGCTACATTTACTGTAAGCTGAAACTGGATAAATTTCTGAATATTTGCATACACAGAACGTCCCCATCTCACATCCTACAAGCGCATAGATTTTGAAAGATATAAGAGGTATGCTAAAAATATCAAATTCATGTTCAGCTTGCAAAACACTATACAAAAGCAATCCAAAACGGTGCAGTTCAATTATATACAAACCTTTCATTGGTTGGCATATTGACTAACTACCTAAATACCCATCTAGTAATGCCAGAAATAAATTATTTTTTAAGATGTAAATACTATGCATCATTTATTAAGATAATTTAAGAACGAACTAGATCTCTCAAATCGAAAAGAAATAGGTCCAACCTTTACAATTGAAGCAAAATTGTCATCCAAAATAATAATATCAGAGCTTTCTTTTGTAACTTCAGTTCCTTGAATACCCATTGCAAGACCTATATCAGCATATTCAGAAAGTATAGAAATAAATTAAAAAGGGAAAAAAGAAAGAAATAGTTCAATTCATTAGAACAGAAAATTCTATGATCAAGAGATAGTAGATTCATACATCGAATATAGAAAAGCATGACATAATGAAATCAGAATCATTATAAACCTAGGGACTTATCACGTGATTACAAAAACAGGAAAACAAGACAGGTATTCCAGGGGTAAACAAACTCTCATGGTGTTCAATATACAATTACAAGTATTGATATAAAGATTGTTGTGGTACTTAAAATTTGAGAAAACAACACAAATCACTAGCACAAAAAAGAAGATAGTAGTAGTGTAGTAGTAGCCAGACCTCATGTAGTGCAGGAGCATCATTTGTTCCATCCCCAGTTACAGCCACATGTCCCTTCCTCCTCAATGCTTACACAAGCAATAATTTGTCATTAGGAGATGACCGTCCCATAACCTAGTAATCATATTGCCAATAAATATCATTCACCACAAAAAATACCTCTCTCTCTTAAGAGCCTGAAAATATTGTTGTCTTCTTACTGATATTGCTTCAGCTATTTCATCTCTGCATCTGTCATGGCACGAAAAGTTTTTCCTCCACAGCAATTGCTTTTGCAGTTTTGACATTAGAGTGACCATTTTTACCTAGAATTAATTGAAACAAAAAAAGAAAGGGGCAGAAAAGGATTATTTATAGAATGTAGAAACTGGATATGGAAAGCACCATTGTATTTCATATCATCAAACGAAGTTATTAATGTTGGTCTTGCTAATCTTTAAGCCGTCAAATTTGAAAGCAATAAACACGTTTGAAAATAAAGAAAAATTTAAGTCCATAGACCAGGGCGTAATTCAGCACTCCGTATGTTGGTCTCTAGACGCACCGAGTCAGTGCTTCTTTGGCATCAGTTATAATCACATGAAGTCATTGACAATGAAAGTAGCTGGATTGAATTTTTCTTATTTTTATTATTATAGTCTTGTAGCATATTTTACAACTGCTAACATGGCCACCATGCATATTCTGCTTTCTGTAATGTGCTTCCATCGCATCACCTCCAAGAATACAATGGACACGGTAATTTAACAATTCACTTGAAATACACGAATGAAGTGAGACAATGATTATGTTTTGGATGAATTCCTTGAGAGAATCATCTCTCAACGTCAATATATATAAGTTATTCTGTTTTGATATAGTTTCTGTTTTTAGATATCTGATTTTGTTGTATCTCCTAGTATTAAACGATTTTATTTCTGTATATATATATTATGTATAATACTAGGAGATACAACAGAATCAGATATCTAAAAACACAAACTATATCAAAACAGAATAACTTATATAAAGCCTATATCTAATCTGATATTCAACACTCCCCCTCAAGCTGGAGCATATAAATCATATGCACCAAGCTTGTTACATATGTATTGTATCCGAGGACCCTGGAGAGCTTTGGTGAAAATATCTGCCAGTTGATCGTTGGAATTGACAAAGGCTGTTACTATTTCCCCACTTTGCAACTTCTCCCTTATGAAATGGCAATCAATCTCTATGTGCTTGGTCCATTCATGAACACAGGGTTGGAAGCAATATGTAAGGCAGCTTGATTATCGCACACCAGTTCCATCTTACTCGGCTCACAAAACTTAGGTTCCTTAACTAATTGCTTCAGCCATATAAGTTCACATGTGGCAAGTGTCATAGCTCTATATTCAGCTTCCGCACTAGATCTTGCTACAACATTTTACTTCTTACTCTTCCAAGATATCAAGTTTTCACCAATAAAAACACAACCAGATGTAGAACGTCTATCAGATGGAGATCCTGCCCAATCTACATCAGTATACCCAACAATCTGGTTGTCCTTATCTTCATACAACAAACCTTTTCCTAGAGCACCTTTGATATATCTAAGGACTCTAACAGCTGCATCCCAATGACTATCGCATGGGGAGTCAAGAAACTGACTTAGGATACTTGTGGCAAATGAAATATCTGGCCGAGTGACTGTCAAACAATTCAATCGGCCAATTAATCTGCGATATCTACCAAGATCTGCAAGAGGTTCTCCTTGATCTGGACGAAGTTGTGTTGGGATCCATTGGTGTATCTACAGGTCTAGAATCCAACATTCCAGTTTCTTTAAGAATATCCAAAGCATATTTTCTCTGAGATACAGATCCCAGCATTAGATTGTGCCACTTCAATTCCTAGGAAATATTTTAACTTCCCCATATCCTTAGTCTGAAAGTGATCAAACAAGTGCTGTTTTAACTGAGTGATTCCCTCATGATCATCTCTAGTAATGACAATATCATCCACATAAACAACCAGATATATGGAGGTCGTGGAGGAAGAATGACAGGAGAAAACTGAGTGATCTGCTTCACTTTGAATCATGCCAAATTTAGAAATAACATCACTAAAGCGACTAAACCAAGCTTGAGGGGATTGTTTCAAGCGATATAAAGATCGGCATAAATGACATACTAAGCCGGAAGACTCCCCCTGAGCAACAAACCTGCGAGGTTGCTCCATGTATACTTCCTCCTCGAGATCACCATGTAAGAAAGCATTTTTAATATCAAGTTGATGAAGAGGCCAATGGCGAATGGCAGCCATAGAAAAAAAAGACGAATAGAGGCCATCTTCGCAACAGGAGAGAAGGTATCACCATAGTCCAAACTAAAGATTTGAGTGTAGCCCTTAGCCACAAGGCGGGCTTTTAATCGATCAATGGTTCCGTCTGAGCCGACCTTAATAGTATAGATCCAACGACAACCCACAGTAGATTTGCCCGGTGGCAATGGAACAAGATCCCAAGTACCAGTAGAATGTAAGGCAGACATCTCAATCATAGCCTGGCGCCACCCTAGATGTGAAAGAGCTTCTGCTGCTGTTTTGGGTATAGAAACAGAAGACAAAGAGGAGGTAAAAGCATAGTGCGAAGATGATAAACGATAGTAACTAAAAAAATTATAAATAGGATTAGGATTACGGGTGGAACGAGTACCTTGTCTGAGAGCAATAGGAGGACTACTGCTAACTCCCGAAGAAGGATCTAAGGACGGTTCAACCACGGGTTCAAGAGATGAGTTATCTTGGACTGCAGGCCGTAGGCGGCGATGATAAACCTGGAGAGGCTTTGTGGGAATAGGAGGCCCATCTAAGTAAGGATCAGGAAGCACCTCCGTAATGGAAGGTGAAGTGATGTCGGGTGCAGAGAAAAAAGGGGTATTCTCAAGAAAAGTGACATCTGCAGACACAAAGAAACGATTAAGAGCTGGAGAATAACAACGATAACCCTTTTGAAATCGAGTGTACCCTAAGAAAACACATTTGATAGAGCGAACATTTAACTTGTCTTTGCCTGGGTTATCATGGATGAAACAAGTACAACCAAAGACTCGTAGTGGAAGAGAAAAAAGGTGCTCATGAGGAAATAAAATGGAATGAGGAACTTGATTTTGCAAAACAGAAGAAGGCATACGATTAATTAAATAACATGCAGTCAGAACAGCCTCACCCCAAAACTTAAGGGGAACATGAGTATGGAGAAGAAGAGTGCGAGCAGTTTCAATCAAGTGACGATGTTTATGCTCAGCCACACCATTCTGTTGAGAGGTATGAGGACAAGACGACTGATGTAAAATGCCTTGGGAGGACAAGTAAGACGAAAAGGGTGCTGAAAAATACTCACGAGCATTATCACTTCGTAAAATTTTAATTGAAGTTTTGAATTGGTTTTGAATTTCAGAACAGAAAGACTTGAAATGTGCAAATAATTCAGATCTGTCCATTAAATATAACCAAGTGCAACGAGAAAAGTCATCAATAAAGGTGACAAAATAACAAAAACAAGAATGAGAAGTAACACGACTAGGTCCCATTACATCAGAATGAATAACAGAAAAGGGAGACGCAGCTCGTGTATTGACACGACTTGAAAAAGAACTACGAACACGTTTACCTAAATGACAAGTTTGACACTCTAAGGTAGCAAGACGAGATAAACTCGGGACCATAGCTTGTAACTTCGAGAGGCTGGGATGTCCCAGGCGACAATGGACCACGTCCGGAGACCCAACAGCAGCAACAGAAGACACAGTAGTAGTGGGTAAGGTAAGCCGATACAGTCCTTCGAGACTCACATCCTATACCAATCGTCTGTCCCATCCCTCGATCCTGCACAATGACGGAGTCAGCAAAAAAGGTAACAGAACAATTAAGAGAACAAGTAAGTTGGCTAATAGAAATCAAATTGAAAGGACAATTGGGCATGTAAAGAACAGATTTCAAAGGTAATGTAGGAAGATGAGTAGCTTGACCTATTCCCTTAGCACCAATTTTAGAACCATCAGCCAAAGTGATAGAAGGAAGAAATGCAGGGTGTTCAAGTTTAGAGAGGACAGAAGAAGTACCCGAAATGTGATCAGAAGCACCTGAGTCAAGGACCCATGGTCCAAGAGAAGAGGAATGAGAGACACAAGCAACAGAATTACCAGAGTGGGCCACCGAAGCAACAGGAGTGGATGCCTACTTTGAAGCTTGGTACTTGAGACAAATATCCCTTGTGGTTGTGCGGCAGAGTGAACGTCAGATGGCTCATTAATTTGGACAACATTAGCTACCTTGATAGGACGACCATGGAGAGCATAACATTTATCCTGAGTATGACCAATCCTATGGCAATAGGTACAACTAAGGCGAGTGCGATTACCACGACCATTACCACGACCCCCACGGCCGCCGCGAGTGGGCACTTGAAAGGACACTTGAGAAGAAGATTGGGATGCCAATGCAGTTTGGTCGGAAGTATGGGTCTCAAGAGAGGGGCCGGATTGCAAGAGTCGTGCAAATACGTCCTCAAGGGAAAGAACGAATGAGGTGCCCAATATTTGTTGCCGAAGAGATTCAAGTTCAGCTGGCAACCCAAATAACGTAAGTACCAAAAACAGCTTTTCCTGTTGAGCATGATGGTCATTAGCATTAGACACATAGGGAAGGAGAGTCGAAAACTCTTCCTTGACAGCTTCCACAGCCCCAACATAAGATTCCATATCAGTTCCTTGAAGTTGTAAACTATACAGCTTCTTAGCAACATGGTAAAGTCTTGCAATGTCATTAGTGTATAAAGCTTTAGCACGGTCCCACACCTTTTTACAAGTTTTGTAAGCTCGAAACATAGTCAGCTTTGGTGGATCAATGGTCTGCCACATAAAGCTTTAGCTGGGCATCAATCTTCTTCCAAGTGGTTTTGTCAGCGGCGCGAACATCATCAACAGATTTAGTAAGGTGGTCTTCATAGCCTTGGCCCATGAACCAAAGTTCCACAGAATCAGCCCAAGAAAAGTAATTTTTGGCACCCATCAATTTTTCAGAGGTCATTGTAGCGGTTCCAGAAACAACAGATGTTAGAACAGCCGGTTTGCCACCATTAGAGTTGGTGTCGAGGGTTACCTCAGAAGACATGATGGCAGACACTCAGAAACGGCCGGAAAAAACCTGGGCAGCGGAGCGTGACGTTCACGCGCGTCTGGAGCGGAGGCGCGAGGACCACGCGCAGGTAAAGGGGCGGCGCGTCGGCGCGTGCGGCGGTTGACGGCGGTGAAATTTTGGGGACAGGCCGAACTTGGCTTTCCGGTTCTGATTCTGGGGTTGCTTCGGAATGGATCTGATGTTTGACAAGGTTTTGGCCGGAAAAACAGTTTCTGACGAAGAGACACAGCTGATAGTGTCAGCTGGTGGGAAAAGGGAACACGGCTAAAAGATTGCAGCCGGAAAAGAAGAAAAACAAATAGAAACCAGAGCCGGGTCGGAACCCGCTCTGATAACCAACTTGAAATACGCGAATGAAGTGAGACAGATTGTGTTTTGGATGAATTCCTTGAGAGAATCATCTCTCAGCGTCAATATATATATATACATAGGTACAGAAATAAAATCCCTTAATACTAGGTGATACAACAGAATCAGATATCTAAAAGCAGAAACTATATCAAAACAGAATAACTTATATAAAGTCTATATCTCTCAGAATAACTTATATACAGCCTATATCTCTAATCTGATATTAAACAAATTCTATTGAGGATATTTAATCTGATATTCAATAAGTACCTTAACCCCAGATTTTTGGCAAAGCTCCACTGAATCTTTGACTCCAGGTCGACAAGGATCCTGCATGTCAAATATGAGATTAAGAATCAGATATTTAACCAGCAGAAGCGTATCCTAGAGTCAAATGCTATCATAAGTTAGAGTTTATCAATGATTCCCGTGTTAAATCCAAATGCACAGAATCCACTTACAAGATATTGTCATGGACGGTAAATAAAATTAACAAAACTATAATCCCTGCAGAGTCCCAAGTCCCAACCACTTGCAATTAAGCAAACAGATGAGATTGGCAGCTAGGAATGAGTGTGCAAAACACAATAAATTTTAAATTAGAGAAAAACAAAAGCAAAAGAAAATATTAATACATTATAAACATCAATGACAATGATAGACATGTATTCAGAGGAAAATACTTGCTTTCAGACCAACAATAGCTAACAAAACAAGATTATCTTCTGGTAAAGACCAGTGAGCCCGTTCTTCTTCAGTGGCTGGAACATTCTCCTTTTCAAATGTTCTATATGCAATGGCAACACAACGTAAACTCTCGGCAGCCATGTCTTCAATAGCTTTTCTGAAAGATACCATCTGCAAGCCAGGAAAATTTCACTATGTAGGACTTTCTCCAGATCAAGCGAGTGAACTACTAAAGGTTGAATCATCCAAACTACATTTGTTTGCTTTGTAAAATAGGTTGACACAGTCCAGTGAAAAACAGAGAGAGAGAGAGAGAGAGAGAGAATGGATAATACGCCTTGGCTGAGATTATTTCCAAACAGGAAAAGAAAGTGAAAACAAACAAACAAAAAACAGAAGAATGCCTTTATGAAAGCACAGGTCAGAATATAAAACTGCTTTATCAAACCTTTTCCTCATCCATGTCTACCAACTGGTCATTTGCATCAATGTACCGTGTACAGCAGGCTAGGACAATCTCAGCAGCACCTTTCCAGTGTATGTGAACTTCAGAGTCAGCCTGCATACAGAGATAAAATTTGCTTATTTAAGGTGCACGATATGATAAAACAGATGATTACATCATTATGCAGTACAAGCATATTGTGATGATATTCCAGTCAACTTGCATACTTTACTGGTATGTAGATAATCTCACAACTTGAAAGTGAAACGGACATATCAGTGTTTAATTCAGATTTAAGAGTGAATTGACAGTTATTAATATTTAATATGACATTGGAGTTACTTGTTAGTGCTCATAGATGTGAATGAAACACAGGGACAACACGGGCACAAAATAGTGATCCAACTGAAGCAATTAAAAATAGAAATCCACATTACAAAGAAGATACAGCAGCAATAGCTTAAACTGTCTATGAGAGAATATCGTTTGTACTGCAACTCCGCCTCATTTTTTCTCAGAATTGAAAGGGAAAACGTGAATAATTGATGATTCCTATCTAGTAGAGTCGAAGTTCATCCCAATCTGATATTTGATTAACATTTACAAGCAACTGTAAGAATATAAGCTTCACAGACAAAAATAGGGAATAAACTGTATTACTGAAAACAGACCTCTAATCCCCAATGTAAAATTGCCTTTTCTGTTGGTGATCTGGCAACCTCAACATCGTTACCACCCTGTCAAGGACAGACTTTAGCAGAATGCAGCAGCACCAAAATTATTGTCCATACAGAGAAGAGTAAAACAAAGTGTAACAAGATCAGTTCAAGCAAACCGCAGGGACAAAAACACTGCCATTAGTGTTCTGTGCAACACCTTCAATGAGCAAAGAGTGGAGCTTGGGAGAGAGCTCTGACTTGTTACCAGGAGGATCATTCTTCTTCCCACCAGCATAAGCCTCCACCTCAGTCATCTGTCATAAAGTATTTAATAAAATTCAAGCTATAAACAGAAAATCTGCCTTAAAGTTAACTATCAATGTCAACTATGACCCATAGAAATTAACTTCCTTTAAAATGTTCCCAAATTTCAAATCGACGAGAGTTCAATCGATATCTTCCAAATTCCATAGAATCAATGAAATTTTGTGCTCCTAATTTACCTTAAATGCGGAAGGCTTATTATATACAACCTAAACTGGTGAGCATCGACATGGGATGCCAGGAGCAACAATACTATGGTTGAATTTTCACCTGAAGTTTCTCCTGGCCTCTACTTTCAACAATTGGAAAATTCTCCATCTGATCAACTCTTATGAAAAAATCTATTTCAGTCAATAGGCACTATCCTTTCTTTCTCCATCACCCACCCACCACGCACGGGCGTGCGGGGCCTTCTAAGTTCTAATACATTCATTCCTGATATCTTCTAAATCCACTACAATATCCATATATTTATAACTCTTAGCTTAGGCTCTTCTTGACATTCTACTACAAGACATTTTTACAGTAAAAGGCATTGTGCTTCTCCCGCTGTAAAACAAACTTTTCATTTTAAGGATTCACAATCTCTTCTATTCATCTACCAAACCTGAATTCTATGGTTTACATCTCCATCTATTCTCCCGTTTTGTGTGATCTCCGAATTTCACAGCTAAAATAGCACTAGTGAGAATATTGATAAGTCCGGTATGTCAAAATCCATGTGAAGTGTGCAGACGAAGGTTTTAACCCCACCAAGCATGTATTTGATTGCTGAACCACTAAAACAGAAACAGCTTCTTGAAGTGTGATCTCCAGAAAATTTATGAAAATTGCCTAAAACCAGAATCCAATGAAAATTCAAATGATACATCCCAACATACCTGATTCATGGTCAACGTGCAAGTTTTATCACTGCAAATGGTTGTTGCATAGCCCATTGTCTCACAAGCGGAAAGCCTCCTCACCTGCAATTCGATGCTTCAGATTTAACAGAGATTCACATGTATGTCAAAATCCAATCAAAGAACAAACACCGACTTACCAAAGCTTTATCCGCCATCATTTTCCTCATTGAGTACGCCAGTCTATAACATGGTCAAGAAATGATGCGTAAGAGATAGGGAAAAATAATATATAATATATTCCAAAGAGCAAATTAACAAATACTAGGTACGGATAAATCATTATCTTTTATCAAAAATACAGCCAGTACTTCAAAAAAAAATTTAAAGGTATCAAAATTATAAAATATAATGAGATACAAGCATAATAACAGCAAAATTTTACCACCACATTTTCTGGCACCAACAGTAACACATCATTCAGACTATACAATAAACTGTTCCTTCTGTTTTTAACTAAAAAGGGTCAGCTAAAACCAAGACTAAGCAACAGAATGAAGTAAAAGTACTAGGTCAGAGGGAATTAGCAAACTTACGTTAAGGTAACTGCTAACGGGAGCCCTTCTGGTACTGCAACCACTACAATAGTGACCTAAATATTCAATGGTTACAATCATACTATATAAAATATAGACAAAAGTATGTTGGATTGCATCATCATGACTTCTCCCACAATTTAGACTTCATCAAGGCACATACCGCAACAGTTACTATCTTAATTGCCCCGTCAATAGCATCACCAACTTTAGTCTTCCCTGCTTTAAATTGAACATTGCCACTTGCATCTCTGGTATGGCCGGAGAAAAATCTGCTAAAAATTAATCTTGTCAGAGGCATGCATAATAAAAGCTATTATCACAAGAAAACAAATGGAAAACCATAAACCAATATCTAATGACCTGGCCAGTAGCACAATCAGAACAACAACAGCAACAGAGAGACCAACAATACCGATGAAGGTGGCTACACCATTTAAGCGAACCTATATTGAGAATATGTTAAGGACTAGTAATATTTAAGAACACAAGATCTGGCAAGGAAATTATAGGTAAAAACACCTGCAAAGGTGTTTCTTCACCAGTGTCTTCTGAAATGCTGGCCATTAGAAGCCCCCATTCAGTATTAACACCAACACCAGTTACCTAGAAAAATAAACAAACCAATAAAATCTGAAACCAACAAATTACATGATCAACCAATATAGAATATTTGGGAAAACTACAAAATATATATAAGCAATTTAATGCAGAGGTTTCAAAAAAATAAATATAAACAAGTTCGGAACAGGTCAGTATACATTTTCCAGCATCCGATTTCTTTGTCTCAATCCCAAGAAAAATACTTCAAAATGAGAATGTAAAACAAAAGCTTAATTTCAATACTGACCAGAAGGAATAAAAAGAAAAGAAGAGGTTTAGTGTTTAGGGAGAAAGGAGGAGAATACACACACTCTCTTACCAAAATGGTTTAAATGAATAAATCCAATTAGGAAGCATTCCACCACCTATTAACAAGATAAAAACTACAAAAAACGAAAAAGTAAATGAAAAGCAAGTCTATATTACCAGCATAGTACCACTGCCATCTGCAACTTTACACCCAGACATCAAAAAAGGGTCCTTAGAATCTTTATGGACCTGGAGGCAAAATGATTATATGAGGAGAAAATGTTAATTTGGTTATTATTTGATTTCCCCATTAGACAGAAATAAATAAACACTTACAATTTTGCTCTCCCCAGTCATACTTGATTCATCAATTGCAAGAGAGTGACCAGTGATCAAAATTCCATCAGCAGGGACCTAAAAAGAGCATATCATAACTCAATCACAAAAGGTAAAGGCAATCATCAGGAAAGAAAAGTAAAAACCACAAATTTAAAATTAAGGAACAAAAAAGGCTTGTACCTGGTTACCAATATTGAGGGGTATAACATCACCAACAACAATCTCTATAGAGATTTCAATCCTTCTACCACCTCTGATAACCTACTCAAATCCGAACACTAGTTTAGTTTAAAATATGAAAGGAAAAATGCAAAATAAATACATACAAACATACGTCTGTGTGTGTGTGCCACAAAATAAAATCAAGATGTTCAATCCCAAAAAAACAAAAAAAAAATCCAAAAATAAAAGTAAAAAAAGAACAAAAAAAACAAAACAAAACTCGAGAGCACAAACCTCCAAGTGGATATTTCTCTTCTCTGCATGATGTGTGTCGTAAAATAAGATCAAGATGTTTAACTGAGCTACATCCCCCCCCCCTCCCCCCGGGGGGAAAAAAACGAAACACGAGAACACAAACCTCCAAATGGATATTTCTCTTCTCTTCATTCAGGTTCCGAAACTGAAGAGACTGCTTATAGTCACTTATAGCTACAAAGCCAGGAGAAAAGAATTAATGAAATGAGCAAGATGAAGGGAAAATTACTATATGTTTAATTATTCTAATAACCTCCACAATAAAAGATGAAGTGGACCATAAACGTCTGTAAATTGTGGATAAGAGTCCAAACATTTAATTAAAGCTATACGCGTTGCTCTCCGTACAAAGACAAAATTATATACCTGTGACAACAATGACAAGAATAACTGCAAAAGCAATGCTTCCCCCATCATACCATCCTTCCTCAATACCCTGAAACAGAAAAGTAGCTCTGCTGAAGGCTAAATCAAGATAGACCATGATATGCTCCAGTATACTCTTAGAGTAAGGGAGGGATTGAAAGTAGCTCTGAACAGGCTACTAACAGTTGTATTATTTACATAATATAAAACTACCAAGAAGCAAGAAGAACAAGGAAACGAGAGAAGAAAAACTCAAATTTCCAGTCAAAGTCAGCAAGACTGAGCTGGTAATAAAAGGAAGTATGTGAAGACCAGAATAAATATTTAAGTATAATATTTGCATGCAGATAGAGGAAAAAAACAGGCCAAGTTACAGTGTCAATCCCCACACTAAACAAATTATTGCATCATAATTTTGCCACCAAAGCTCACCTCAGATTTTATCCCAATGCCAATGAAGCCGCTGCAGCTACCATTAAAATAATCAAAGTCAGATCCTTGCAAGCATCCTACATAAACATCTGTAGAAGGAAACCGAAACAAATAGGTCACTACAATATCACTCGGCCAATAACATCGGATACTACAGAAGCATTAAGGATCCAATGGTTCATAATGCGCTAAAATTTACCCAGAAACTTCTTCCTTTCTTTTGAGGATAATCATTGGAACCAAATGCATTCCTTCGTTTTAGTAAGTCAGCATCATCACCATGAATCCCCTTCTCTAAATTGGTTTTCAACAAATTTGATATCCCAGCAACCTGATAGTGATTCAGAACAAAAAAGAGTGATCAACATCATTACAAAGTTGAGAGAGAAGGAAGGTGCACAGCAAACTTACCCCTCCATATTGCTGAAGAGCAACGGTATCATGCTCCCTTGAAACTGAAGCAAGTTGCTCTTGTCCAATTGGAAATTCACCAGCAGAGGCCACAGGAGGCTTTGTGGTTTCTACCAGTAATTAAAATGCATTCATCATCGATAAATGTCCAACCACATCATATCAGATGAAAATAAAATACAGCTTGGAACTACCCAGAAATAGTTATATAAATCCTTCAAACATTGAATTGCACTAGTGGATTACTCGGCACTAATCTATCCTTTATTCAATGTGTAAAATAGTAACAAATGTGAGATTAGTTGAGGTAGTATGTTGGCATTAATACAAATGATTTTGGGTTCAAGTCTTTGAGAACGGGAAAAAAAATTTTATATTCCATTAAATCATTGGACACCAAAAAGGGGATTTCCCTTAATATATTGTATAGGTTTTTCAAGAATAAGGGAGGTAGTTCACAGAACAAAAATTGGACACCAAAAAAAAAAAATCCCCTTTAACCCATTTATTTATTAAACATGCATAATTAGTCAAGATGGTGACTATTTTACACTCTAAGATCTCAAGTTTTAAGTTTTGAGATGCCCAAAAAATATATTTTTTCATGGAGATATATACTACAAAGGGTATCGCGCGCGTGCCCACAGGGTTTTGTTTTTTTTGGGGGGGGGGGGGGGGCATCAAACCCCTCCCATATAACTTGATTAAAAGGTTTTGGGTTCAAATCTTTAATATAACAAAAAATAAATGTTTAATAGGTTATATATAATGAAGGGTATTTTAGGGTAAAAATTGGACATCAACCCTTCTCATATTAACATTAACATTAATAAATTGAAAACAAACATTTAGCCAAAAAAAAATTCAAGTCCAAGATGATGATCATGACATGAACTTTCATCCAGATGATTATTTATTTGTAAGTATTGGGAAACACCATACTTAAGTATCCAAAAATAACAATGAGCATGATCTGATTACTCACCAATCACTTGACCATCCCCGGCTGCTTTGAAAAGATATGCTGCCTAGAAGGCCAAAATGCATATTCAGTACACTTAAATTTTTGTAACACCAAAATGATAGACATTCCAGTTGAAGGAAGCATACCCTAATGGCTTGTGCATGAGCTCTAATCTTTCTCAATATTTGTGTCTTCTCTTCTTGTTTTTTCAAGTCCAAGGTGTAACGAAATCGACAAGAAGCATTAAGCACCAGTGCTGCTTGCTAAAGATAAATAAAATAAAAAAAAAAAAGGATTTCTCCTCTCATTATTTAAGAAAAAGTTACCTCCCAAGTAACACACACACACACACACACAGCTCAAGAATGACAAAGAAAATTAGTCAAATAATATACTTTTGCTCAATATAATACTAAGAAAAACAACACTCCATCAGATAGAATAAACAAAAATGAGAAGAAATTCGTTATAATTCCTCAAGCAAATTTTGAGAGCAGAAGTTTGCATTACTTGTGCTCCTTTGAATCTCATACAAGTCAAACTCATCATGAACAGCAACAACAATGAAGTCTTGTCCTAATCAGGCGAAAGTGCTCGATCATGAATCATATTCAGTTATTCGCATTTAAGCATTAAGTCAAGTTTCCCTTTCTTTTTAGTAACTTCACCTATGATTCTTCTTCTAAGTCTTCCTCTACCTATGGTTACTAAACTACCCTTCATTTCATTTACTCTCTCCTTACTTGGGCATCTACAGTCTTCTCCGTTCGAGCCTTTAAAAGTCTAGGTTTCTTTTAATAACTTCACCTGGAAAAGGGTAAAATAGCCCGTCTCAAGCCTGGATAAAGGTAGACCTTTGTATTAGACAGTCAACGGCCAATATAAAATGTTGTCAAACCTTATAAAATAGATCCAAAATGGGACGAACGAAACTGATATGTTTAATTTTATCTTGACTCTTCAAATTAATGGCAGAAGTCAAAATATCTACCAGGAGCAAACTCTCGCAATTGAAGCATTACTCAAAAATAGAAGAATCCGAATATACTACATTCTCAAAAAGGTATGTGGCAGAGCCAATATTACAACCATCTTACTACAGAGTAATTGACACATCAGTCTTTCACAACAGACTCTGTTTTTTTTTTTTTTTTTCATTTAAACACATGGAGCAGAAAACAAAACTAATTCTTGAAACCAAATAAGACGTAGGAGTGGGATTGAACAGGGAATTTTTTTTTTTTTTAAGTTTATAAGAACATGAGATGTATACAAGTATAATTATAGAAAGGAACATTAATATATATTTAATTTATGATCAAAATAATTTAATTCTCCCACACACTAAAAGAAACACAATAAATAAATTCAATAGTAAGATATATAAAAAATATATTTGAACATATGTTAGACTAAATATACTTATACAACAAAATTAAATATTTGAACATAAAGCTGAAAAGGTAAAGGTGGCTGGATGATATGGTGTAGTCTATTTTGAAGTGCCTTGGGTATAAAAGGAATACTTAGCTTTAAATTTTTTTTTCAATTTTTCATGAGAAAGAATATAAATAGAATAGTTGGAATATGACAACCGCGGGCATCCAGAGGCTACAAGTCGCATGCACGCTTGTCATCTTCAAGCCCCACTTTCAAATTACAACAGCTACTTCAACCAGAAATCAAATTCAGTTTCACATAGTTAAATAGTTACTCCCTTCCAATAATGTCAGAATATCTCCAAGCATTTAAAGAACTCTTATCCTCACAAACATCCCTTTCAATAATGGGTTATTTCCTTCATACAGATTGAGAGAACAATTCTTTCTTTCTCCTCACTTCTCTTCTAGGGTTCACATTGCTGTACTGAAACAAACAACAACAGAAACAAAGCCTCATCCTAGCAGGTGAGGTCGGCTACATGGATCAAACGACGCAATTGCGCCCCATCATGAAACAACATCCTAATTTCAAGTTCCATTCTTGCCTTTTCCAGCCCCAAATTACATCAAAGCACTTATCGTTATCATTCAAATTTTGAAGATAAATCTTGCTGTACTCTTTTTTCCATTTACATCCTGCAGGAAGCACCCATGAAATCCAGCAACTACTTCGTAATTAGAATACAAATCTATTAAAGCCATAACCGAATCCTTAACCCTGAAGTTGTCTTCTTTAACCTCCAATAATCAACTCGAGAAAAGAAAATGGCTGTTCCATGGAACGTGAAAACTTTCGAATGACAGCGTAGAAATCAAATCCTAGAAGGGCTGGATCCTCTCTTGTCTGTTTCTGATATGTAAAGCACATCATTCAAAAAGTTACTTTACACAAAAAATAAGGCTTAGATCTCACTGAAGATTCCAACTGATGCATTATCCTCACTTCCCATTGAACAATAGTTCCATTCAGTCAATCACTTCATTTCCAATCACAACTCAGTCAACATAGAGACAGGAACCCATCCTCCATCTTCCTTTCCCTACACCTCATATTATGATAAAACTAGGAATGAATGCAACCCAATCTACCACTCAACTTTTCTCCTCCACCAGGACACAACTCAAAGGCTCCCAAAAGTGGCCTCATAAGCCTGAGATTAAACCTAACAAGCTCTTCTCCAGAAGGATCAGAAGCTGAGAATTATTGTGCCACTGTTGGGGAGAATCTCTGTAGTATGTTCTGATGCATTTCATTTAGCTTTTTACACACAGAGAATGAATTGTTGATTCTGTTAGGTTATTTTGCATCTAACCCACACTGGAAACTAAAATGTTTCCTTTCCCACAAATAAGTGCAAACTCTACAGAAACCACACGCTGACTGAAATTTTCCCTCTAAATCTATCTCACACTATATCACTACAAACTTTCCTCATTGAGAGAGTCCAATAATATTATGTTATTGACTCGTACTTCATTTTGTGAGTGTACAAGGCTCCAGCTTAGAGGATCCGAATTCTGCAGATATACGTGTTTAATATACAATATCCCCGAGACATAACTTGAAACTAATCACCACTAAATTTAGTGTAATCCACCAGTGTTGATACTCAGTTTCTCCATCACACGAAAATCATATCAGACCAATTATTCCTCTAGCCCTACACTTATAATTAGGAATAATCAGTACTCCCATTAACCCTAAATTCAACTAAAATATAGCAAATGACAACACTAACCAGTAAGAAGAGAAACATATATATAGATATACCGAAGGAAACATTAATAAACCGAAAACTTAAATATAAAAAAAGGATAACACTGTGCAAGATTGTGTGTGTAGAAGAAGAGAAAAAGTTGCTCACTCCCTACGCTAATAATTAGGAATAACCAGTACTCAATAAACCCTAAATTCAACTAAAATATAGTAAATCACAATACTAATCAGCAGGAACAGAGTGACAGCAAAACAAATCAAAAAACAGAGAACATATACAGACATATATCCAACAGCCTAAACCCGAAAACATAAAACAAACCGAAAATTAAACAAACAAACAAAAAGGAAACGTGTGCAAGAGTGAGTGTAGTAGAAGAAGAGAAAGAGTGACGAACCCTCCAACGTCTGAGTCGCTCAATCGAGGCGTTCTTAGTCCTGGTGATGTCAAACGGATCAGAGACATCGCCGTCGTCGAAGTCGCCGGAGCGTGCTGTTGGAGGCCCCGCCTCCAAGTCAGTATCCGGAGGCGGCGGCCGGTGCGGCGAGCCATTCGCGTAACTCATCGGAGTAACTGTCGCAGGAGAGATGGCACCGTCAAATCACACTTTCTCAACAATACAGTTTCAACAACAATCTCTTTGCTTCGTACCAAACCATAACAGCCACTATTACAATAACACAACACAACGCTTCACACACACACACTTTTCTTTGTGACTGTAACTGTAACCACCTAATCAGAACGCGATTTCGAAGAAAATGTAGCAGAAGAAGAATCGTATCCTTTTTTTTTTTTTCTAACACGCAAAACCTATCTTTGGAAAATACGCAGTGTTTTTTCTTCTTTTGTTCTCGAAATGAGACTCACTAATTGATTCGAATTTCAAAATTCAAAGTCCAACTCAAAACATTGACTCTCAGTCTACCCAGCTATCTCAGTTTTGTACTGTAGTATCAGATAAATAAATAAATAAAAAATAATTAATTATAGGAAACTTCACTCGCTATTTCGTTTTCGTGTTTCCTGGATTTAGTTGTAGTGTTGTACGGCACTACAACGTATAAAATGAAATTTAAAATAAAAAATAAATTATCAATTTAGTCCCGGAAAATAAATGATGACATGACTTTCACAATTTAGCCACGAAAACATTTTCAGTGAAATATTCCAACAATTTTGAACAGTAAAAAGAGACATTCTGCGACAAAATATCTTTTATGATTAAATTAATAGTTTACTCTAAAAAGATTATCCTTCTTTTGTTCGTATATTATAAATATCCAATTGGTTAATATCCCTGGGTTGAGGGGAAGAAGAAAGAGAGAGAGAAAGAAATAAGAATAGAGGCATACCGGATAAAGAAGACAAAGTAGCTTGTGTTGCCTTTTATTGTTTATGGGGTTTGTAACTGTGGCACTCTTGTTTCTTCTTTCTTGCTCGTCTTCCTTCTTCAGTATAACACATTAACACCTGAAAGAACTTCATAGAAAAGAGGCATGCATAACTCATGAGATGAGGACTCAGCACCCTGTCTTAGATAACCGCCACCGCGTAAATTTAATTACGTTTATTAGATGATGATATAGATATGGTGAAGACTCAGTTGCAGTCGACTTCACGTGAATTTGATTGTTGAGAGTCGTTTAATGAAAATTTAGTCAAATCAGTCAAATCATCTAACAGGCTCTCAGCTATCAACTTTACATGAAGTTGACTGCACTTGAGTTTCTACCTATAGATATACCATACATTAACATTAAACAATGTAACGTGTATCTGATCACAATTCTTTTTCTTTAATTATTAATTTTTATTATTCTTAGGATATTTTTTAAGGATTTATAAATAAACATCTACTTAATATATTAAAATTGAATTTTTTTTTCAATTTATAATGGTGAGATGTCACTTTTTTGTTAATCCTTTTTTTTTCCAAAATAATTACACTATTTGCTCTTATAAATTTATTTTAGAAAAATATCTTTAATTAATATAATTATATTATAATTAATATTTAATGAATGATATATAATTATACTAATTTAAGAAACTGTGTTTATTATAATTATATCAAATCAATATGATATAATATGATATGATATGATAATAATATGCTAATAGCATAAGTTATTCTAATCATAATAAAATTATTTTCAATGCACAAATTATTCGGTTATTCTGTACTTATAAGTCTTTTTAATGATATAATAATAATAATAATAATAATAATAATAATAATAATAATAATAATAATCTATTTAATCTATTAAAATTAAACTTTTTTTAATTAATGAAAATGAGGTGTCATTTTTTGATAATTTTTTTTTTCAAAATAAAAATATTATTCTTTAATATATTTACATTTATTATTTATCAATTTCTTTTATTTTTATTTCTCACATTTGTTAAAGATTTTTTAATTATTATTATTTAATTTACTTATTTTAGATATTAATTATTAATAAGTCTTCACAATTATTTTTCAACTATTAGTATTATTAGTATATTAATATATTTTTAGAAATATTAGAAGTGAGATGTCAATTTCTTATAAACATTTTTCTTTCCAAAATAAAAGCGCCACTTTCGATATATTTATATTTACTATCTTCTCAATCTTTAAGAGAATATCTTTTTTATAATTATATAAAAATTAATATTTAATACATTATTATACTAATTGTCAATCATTAAATATTTTTAATCATTCTAATTACTATATTAATTTATATCATTCTAATTCTCCCTCATTATGCAAGTTGATATACACATTGATACAAGTTGATACTAATTATTATATTAATTGTATAATACTAATTGTCGATCATTAATATTTTTAATTATTATTTTCAATTATTATTTTTAATCAAACATAATTAGTAACAAATTGATACATACATTAATGGTGACAAATTGATATTGATAATAATAATAATAATAATAATAATAATAATAATAATAATAATAATAATAATAATAATAATAATAATAATAATAATAATAATAATAATAGAAAAGGTCTAAACAGCACATGCACAAGTTATATTTTAAAAAAGCAAAACATATTTTTAAAAAGATTAAGATATCAATAATTAAAAATAAAAAAATAAACATAATTCTATAATTCTAATTGCCATAAATATGATACTAACATTGATAATGGTAAATTGATATTGATATCAATAATTAATTTCTATAGTTATTTTTGTACTACTAATTACCATAAATATGATACTAACGTTAATAGTGGTAAGTTGATATTGATATCAATAATTAATTTCTATAATTATTTTTGTACTACTAACTTAAGTTATATATAGTGTTTCTTTTGCGATTTGTGAGTCTAAATCTAACAGGCAAAGCATTCTTTTTTTTTTCTAATTTGTTATTCTTTTTTGATTGAGCAATTGTTTCCAAGGAGTTTTGTAAGTCAAGTTCAAGTCTCATTCCCTCCACGCTTTCTACGTTTGTCCGAAAATATTCGAAGTGGAGCATCTAATAAGATTGAATTTTCTCAATTTAGATTCAATTTTGAAAAATTCGTTCAAATTTGAAGATACAATTCAAAGATTGGTACTATATTTAAATTTTTTTCTCTTAAACTTTTGTATTAAAATAATTTTATAACATACTGTGATTTTTTCAGAAACTACCGGCCTTCTGGTGCATCAATGCAATGTCATTGAGGAAAATAAAGGTCAATTTAGTTTGACAATTTTAACAAAAAAATGGTCTGAATTTGTACGGATTCTAATGTTCGATCTTATGATGTTTTTTCAATTGGTTGTCATTACTAAAATGACTCTAATCTATACGTATCTAAGGACTAGAATAGCTTAAATATTATTTAAATAATTTAGTTCTAATATTAGTATTTGATTAAATTAGTTTTAGAGAAATTTAAATTGTTGCCTCAATTTATATATTATGACTATTTTTTTTATATGTTATTTTTTTATTTTTTTGATATGAAATTTCTTTCTTTTTTTATTTTTAAGTTTATTTTTTTCTTGGATATATGCATCACTTTTTTTTATTTTTTGTATTTCAGATTAGGAATGCAATTATTAAGAGAAATGTAATTCATCAATATACTCAAGTGATTAAAAATTTAATTATATTGTGTGTATACAAGATTGATTAATTAAGATTAAAGCATGAAAAAAGAAAAAGAGTCATAATACGTGATTTTGCTTTTTTTTCTCATGTATAAAAATATGCGAAAGAAAAGAAAAATTAAAACATCACAATTTAAAATAAAAATAGTTAATCATCATGCGTATGAAAGGGGATTGAGAAATATGCATGGGTAGAAAAAAATAAAAAATTATTGCACGGTTGTAGAATAAAAAATAAACATATCTATAAGGAAATAATCATAACAAAAAAAATTAATATATGTGATTTAAATATTTTTATGTACAATTAATATATATGTATACATAAATAAGGAAATATTTAGAATTATTTAACAAAATTAATATATACGTATACATAAATAAAGAAATTACTATAATTTATAAAAATTACACATACGATGACATTAATAATAAAGAATAAAAAAACTTATCAACTGATTGTAGGCTCAAAAAAATTATGATCAGAAAATAACTAATATATGCGATTTAAATATATATACATACAATTAATATATATGTATAAACTAAATAAGAAAATATTTAGAATTATTTAATAAAATAAATATATTCTGAGAATAAAAAAATTATTAACTACAATATATATACATATAAATAAATAAAAATTATTATTTATGAAGATTATTATGCGTATGATGGTATTAATGGAATAACAAAATCATTGAATGATTGTAGGCTCAAAATAAAATATTCATAATCAGAAAATCAAAAAATAATTAGCATAGGTGATTTAATATATATGTATACTTAAATAATAAAAAGTTTAAAATTATTTAAACAAAATAAATAAATATATCTTACCAATAAAAAAAACTATTGACTAAACGATTAATATATACCGATAGCATAAATAAATAAAATCCTTAAATAAAAAAGAAATAGTACGTTTTTTTATTTTGGGAATAAAACATAAATAATTATAATATAATTATTTATTTTATTATTAATATTTATAATTATTATTTTAATCATAAATTTAGAAAAAAAGAAGATTAACAAAAATGATTAACGATTATATTAGAATTGTTACACTTAACACCAGATTAAGAAAAAACGAACGCATAACATATTACTTTTTTATTAATCAAATTATTACAATTCAAAGTAATTTTAATAAAATAATTTAAAATTATAATTTCAACCTTATCACGTGCATAGTACAAGTTATTGAACAATTTATTATCATGTACATGGCACGAACTATTAAATAATTTCTCATGTGTTTTTTTTCTCCAAAATAAATACACTGTTTTTACCTATAATTATTATTCTTTATCAATTCTTTTATTTAAACACTATTATTATTTATTAATTATTTTTTTATTTTTCACATTTATTAAAAAAAATTTCAATATTTTAGGTATTAATTATTGTTATTTAATTAACTTATTTTTGGTATTTAATTATTAAAATTTTAGGTATTAATTATACTCCAATTGCGATATTAAGACTTTGAACATGAGGTCAATTTAATTTTGGGCATTACCGGAAACATATATATATATATATGATATTTTAAGTATTAATTATTGTTATTTATTAACTTATTTTAGGTATTTAATTATTAAAATATTAGATATTAATTATACCTTGTTTATAGTGTTAAGACTTTAGAGATAATCCCAATTTAATTTTGGGTAACGTCGGGAGCAAATATTTATATGATATTAAGTTAGGAGAGTATATTTTAATTTTACATAAAGTAATATAATAGATATAGTGTATAAATAAATTTACTTAACAAATATAATTATTCATAGAGTGATATTTTACTATGATAATACATCTTTTTGTATATGTTCTCTCTCTTTATATATATATATCCCCTTTTAATTCATTATTTTTCTGTCACATGACATATTCATAATTATTATATTTTAAATTTAGAATTTTCTTGATCTATAATATTACGTGTAGAAATGATAAGCAACAAAGAATGAAAAAAAAAACATATCAAACATAATTACCATTAATCTTTTTTCTTTAGTTTTTAAATATATTATTTATTTTATTTATTTAAAGTAATAACTAAATTTATTATAATTGTAATACAATTATCTTTAAACTATTAGTATTATTAGTATATTTTTTAAAATATTAACATATTATTAATATATATAATAAGTAATAGTGAATTTTCTCTCACATATTTATCATTTAAAAAATTTATAATTTTGACATAGTCTTTATTCTATTTTTTTTTCTTTTTCATATCGAATGGTTATTGTCTACTATCCTATCAATAGTATCACTTATAGTAAATTATACGAAGAAAAAGTATGAAAAATAAAGACCAGAATTATAAGGCTATAGAAAGTCCGATCCAAGTTTGACATGAACAAGATAGCTTATATAGAAATAGTTCTTTTACTAAATTAGTTTATTCTTTTACTAAATTTTTTCAAGTAATGCTAAGTTCAATTTATAAATAGAGTTTAATTTTGATATACTGACAGTGTAAAATATTTTACACAGTCGTGCAATCACATCCGTTCTTTTGGATGACCATTCACGCATTCAATGTAAAAAGTAGTTATTTTTACTGATGTGTCATTATATAATTAGATGCATGTGTAAAACTACTTTACATTGTCAGTGCATCAAAATTAAATTCTTAAAAATATTTGTAATTCGTATTTTAAGTTAATTTTATAAGTACGTCATTCCACAAGTCAAAGACAATTCTTTTTAATAGCTTTGTAGAAACTAATAGCTTTTATATTGAATTTATTTTGTAGTACGATAAAATTTATTGTTCATTCAAGAACTATTTGACAAAAATATTTGAGAATGAATTGGTATAAAGGAAGGTCTATGTCTTCTCAAATTTTGAGATTGAAGAATCAAGCGGAATTTAATTTCTTATATTATTCACTCATTTGTTCTTAATTTGGTACTTTTAATTTAATTTTTTTTGTTCAATTAGATGTTATTAGACTCTTGAGTGGATAAGAAAAACTTATATCATGGTAAAAAAAAAAGGAGAAGTGACCCGTACATTGTAATTGATATTCATCATTTATAGTACGTATATAAAATTTTAATATTTTAATGTGAATATTTTTTGGTAATAATTATGTGTTGTAGTGCAAAATCTTTTTTTTTCTTTATATATTTCTACTTATTTCTCTTAATTCTCGCTTTCATTTAGAAAGGAGAAAAAAAAATAAGATGCATACTGTGATATCAATTTGCAATCTAATTAATTGATCATCTATGTGATCACTAAACAACCGAATACATAATTATTCTCTAATTTATAAAATTTAACAAAGACATTGATAAGCATATTGGTTTAGCATTTATTTATATATTTTATTTATTTATATTATATTTGTAATCATATTATATCTATTTTTATCAATATATGTTTTTTTAAAAAATATCGTTAGTGTTAGCACATGGTGTATTAAATAAATAAATGATAGAAACACGCACGTAACTATTTTCTTTTCCGTCAAGATTCAAAAAAATATTGTAATGTAGACTTGCAATATCAGTATATTAATAGTTGCGTGGAGAAAAAAATGTAATATCATATCAATTTTTTTTAAATCATAATTATAATTTATGATTGAAATCATAATTTAAATATTCTAAATGGGATAATTTTGTTTAAAGAATTCATAATTCAAACATAATTCTTATACACTTAATAGTTATATTTTAGTTAATACACTTAATATCATATTTAAAAAAAATGAACAATACACATTATATTACTTATTTATTAATTAAATTATTATAATTTAAATTAATTTTAATAGAATAATTTAAAATTATAATTTCAATTTTGTCACGTGCATGACACGAGTTATTACACTTGTAAAAGATTAAAAGTCAGTCATATAAAGAGATATTTAAATTTCCAGTGGAGGTCAATGTCTTTATTAAAATCTTTCCCGTTTTGGAGTTTGAATGTTCATGAGGCAATTATTAGTTATTTATTAAAAAAAGGTATTGTTATTAGTAGTTTTATTAAAGTATTATCTTTTGCTTTACTAGCCACTTGGAAAAGCAGACTATATGAACATATTCCGTTGATTTAATAAATCTAAGAGGTTTGAACATTTTTCTCATCAAATCAAGTAAAGACTATATATAATAAAAAAAATTAACAATAGTAATTTAAATCTCAGACTTTTATCATATGTTATAGTATATACTATATAGTAATAAATGGACCTAGCTAGTTTACCAGGAGAATAATAATTTAGGAAGAGTGAATCTAGGTAGCTAGATTACGTGACTCTGTCGGCAAATGAGAAATTTATCATCAGCATTCAGCGGAGTGGTTTAAGGTGTAATATGTTGTGCTTAATGAATCTAGGTAGCTAGATTACGTGACTCTGTCGGCAATTCTGGTCCAGGAGCAACGTGGTTTCATGTTCTTATTATTGAGCTGGCTTCTATGCTTTTATTTTTTGCATTATATTATTTAATTTTTCATATTATATTCGACCTTGGCTTCGTGTTTGAGTTATGGAGGGACAATTGTACCACATGCAGATTGTGTGAGCATAGAACTAAAGACCAACCCATTCCTTTTTAATTTCTGTGTGTGAAAGTGTACCAATTATATTGCAGCTTTTTTCGGTTTTTGAGTCCGCAAAAGAATGTGTATAGGAATAGGAATAGACAACTTAGCGGCAACAAGTCAAGAATTGAACTCATTCAGTAGTAATGTTCTTGAAACTCTTAATTAATTCTTCTTAATTAATAATTATCTAGCTTTTTGAAAAGGAAAAAAAAAACATGATTATATTGATGACTTGAGACTTGAGAGAGAAGCTCAAAGAGGTTGCTTTTGTTATGAGACGTAGATCGGTTTAAAAAGTGTTACTTAGATTATTTTTTTATTAATAATAAATTTATTATTGTAATTATTTTTTAATGAGAATACATAAAAGTATATAGTATATAAGGTGTAATAACTCAATAAATATTTTTAAAAAGGATTTTTCATTCTCTCCAACAATGAGAAGAACTTATTTCTCTCTCTCTTAATCTATTCTGGTTCATCAAACCATCAACATCACAGCTTCAACAGTTTAGGGCATGAGATTTTCTTCATGGTGCTGTGAGCGTGGAGAGCAACCAAGCTGTGAATCAAATTATTAAAAAAAAATTGTGAATTGAGATCAATCCAATTTTACCATTTTCTTTCTATCCCTAATTTTTTTTCGACATTTTCTTTTCTCCATTCTTATCTCTTCCTTCAAACTCATCCAATAGAATTTGATGAGAAGCTATTTCACAAGATTCTTTCTTGGTGAACATAGATGTTCCGATCAACGAGTTGGAAGGAAGAAGATCTGAATCCCTATTACTCTGTGATTCATTGATTTCTCAAAATGGCAAACATGGCAAACAGATCCTCCCATTGCAAAGGTCGTGGAGCTACATTGACTTGATCTCATTACAACAAGTAAGGCTACACAGAAGATGTATGCTATAAGAAGCAAGGGTACTCCTCCCATTTCTATCAATGGCAGCAACATAACACCACCATTAATCACGTGATCTCTGAGGGGCATGATGATATACTTAGTGACAAACAATTACAGCTCAATTGTCTCCAAGAGAACACTGGAATATCAAGATCTGGATTTACTCCAGAGCAAAGATTTGCCTTGTTAGAGTTGATCAAAGACAAAAGTGTGCAGCAACAACCTCATAATGCAAATCAAATTTTGACTAATTCCATTCAAACTTCCACTCCAGGTAAAACCATTGCATTACATTTTAATGCGAGAATTATGAGCATTATCACTCCAAAATCTGCACTATGGGTCATTGATTCCGGTGCAACAGATCATGTGACTTTTGACTTAAAAGATTTTGCAAGTTTTCAAAATATTGATCCAATCAATGTGATATTGCCAAATGGGACCAAAACTGTTAGCACCATCATTGGCACAATCACATTCTCTAAAAAATTTTTTCTCAAAAATATTTTATACATTCCGTCTTTTGATTTCAAATTGATATCTGTGTCAAAGTTAACCTCAAACTTACATTGTCAACTGTTAATCAATGATAAGTGTTGTGAGATACAAGATAGATCCACATAAAAAATGATTGGCATTGCTGAGTGTATAGAAGGGTTATATACAATGAGTAGAGAACCATAATTCTCTCACTTTCCCCCTCTTCCAACAAAGCAAGCTTCATCGGCGGCAACTACGACTACTACTCATCCCACCACACCTTCACACAGTGAACACAACAACATTTGGCATCTTAGATTAGGACACATACCCATGCATAAATTGATTTTTCTGAAGAAGTATTAGCCTTTTATAGATTGTATTGCTTCAAAATTTCCTTGTGATTCATGTCATTTTGCAAAACAAAAGAAATTATCTTTTAATCTTAGTATAACTAAAATAAAAGATTGTTTTGACTTAGTTCATATGGATATCTGGGGTCCTATTTCTCTCCCTTCCAATGAAGGACATAGGTATTTTTTGACTGTGGTGGATGACAAGAGCAAATTCACTTGGATTTTTTTTATGAAAACCAAATTTGAAGCATCACAATTGGTTATTAATTTTGTGAATTTTGTCAGAGTACAATTTGAAAAACAAGTTAAGTGTATAAGGACCGACAATGGGCCAGAGTTCACTCTAAAATCCTTTTTTGCATCAACTGAAATTTTACACCAAACTTCTTGTGTAGAAACACCAGAGCAAAACGGATTGTAGAGAGAAAATACCAGAATATTTTAGGTGTTGCTAGAGCATTGCTATTTCAATCAGGAATTCCACATTGTTTTTGGCAATACGCAGTTGCTCACGCCATTCACCTAATTAATAGGCTGCCAAGCACTAACCTGGATAATGCTAGTCCTTATAAGCTTTTGTATGGTAACTTACCTGACCTTTCATATTTAAGAGTATTTGGTTCTCTTGCATATGCCTCCACAAAGGGGTGGCAAACGGGCCTAAACTCGCCGAGCCGGCCCGCGTAACCCGCCAAAAAAGGTGGGCCGGGCTAGAAAATTGGGACCGCCAAATAGCAAAAGCCCGCTTAACCCGCACCGCTTAAACCGCGGGTTTTGGCGGGGCGGGGCGGGCTTCCCCACCGGGCTTAGTATTTTTTTAGTAAGGGGTATTTTTACAATTTTTTTATCAAAACCCAATTTCCCCAACCCAATTTACAAGAGAATGAAGATGAAAATTGAGTGTTTTAGATTATGTTTATTTTGTTTTAGAGACAATATTGTTAATTATGTTTTGGATTATGTTTATTTTGCTTTGGAAATAATATTTATAATTATGTTTTGGATGAAAACTTGGTTTATAATCATGTTTTTAGATATTTATAATTACAAAGACTTTAATGTTTGTGAATACAAAAATTATAATTTGTTTATACTTTTAGAAATTATAATAGTTAAAAGTAAAAAAAAAAAAAAAGAGGATATTGGCGGGCTTAGCCCGCCTTTAGGCGGGGCGGGCTGGGATTTTGGGACCGCCTCACTAGGCGGAGCGGGGCGGGCTTCTGGCGGGGCGGGGCGGGCTTCCCCGCTTGCCACCCCTACCTCCACATTAACAAATTCAAGAACAAAATTAGACCCAAGAGCCAGAAAAACAGCTTTTCTTGGTTTTAAATTAGGAACAAAGGGTTTTCGACTTATTGATTTAAAATCAAAAGAAATTTTCACATCCAGAAATGTAATTTTTTATGAAACTCATTTTCCATTTTTACATTCCACTAGCACTGACATTTCTGTGGTACCCATTCGTACTCCACAATGCATTGATCTTTTTCAATATGATATACCATCCACACATCATTTGCAATCACCCACACATACCACACTCATAGATTCAAATGAACATTTCTCAAGCTCAATGCACTCACCAATTTCCTCACACACCATTGCACCCATTACCACACCACACACTAACAATACACCTGCATCACAATACTCTGACATCACACATGACTGCATTACTAGAAAGTCTGAAAGAGTCAAGAAATCGCCTGCTTATTTGAAGGACTATCATTGTATGACAACCCACACAGCTCACTCTAGTAACCTTACCAACTTTAACTCTTAATATCCTATCTCACAACACTTGTCATATGATAAACTAACCCCAAAATATAAGTCACTTTCTCTAGCCATCACCTCAAATCAAGAACCTAGCACTTATGAGAAAGTGGCTGCACATGAATGTTGGAGAAATACAATGCAAGAAGAATTGACAGCTCTAGATCAGAACAGAACTTGGTGTCTGACTGAACTCCCAAAAGACAAGAAGGTTGTGGGTTGCAAATGGGTTTTTCGGGTTAAATTCAATTCTGATGGCACCATAGAGAGGCACAAAGCGAGGCTAGTTGCAAAAGGATTCACTCAAGTGCAAGGAGTAGATTATGGTGATACTTTTAGTCCAGTTGTCAAAATGACTACCTTACGAGTAATGTTAGCATTAGCAGCAGCAAAGAAATGGCATTTGAAACAGCTGGACGTCAACACTGCCTTCCTTCATGGAGATTTGGACAAGGAAGTTTATATGAAGATACCACCCGGTTTGGCTGTGTCACAACCAGGTTTGGTTTGTAAATTGCAAAAATCTCTATATGGGCTTAAGCAAGCAAGCAGGCAATGGAACATTAAGCTCACTCAGACTATTGTGGATGCTGGTTATAAGCAGTTTTTTGATGATCATTCACTCTTCATCAAGAAACAATCTGAAAGCTTCACTGTCATTCTAGTATATGTTAATGACTTGGTTTTAACCGGGAATGACATTGGTGAAATCAATTCCATCAAGCAAGATTTGGATGACAAATTCAAAATAAAGGATCTTGGTGATCTCAAATACTTCTTGGGAATGGAAGTAGCATGCTCTAACTCTGGAATTCACATTTATCAGCGGAAGTACACCATGGACCTCCTCAGAGATTTTGGTTATCTAGATTGCAAGCCTCTCTCTACTCCATTTGATTATAGTAAGAAACTCTCAAAGGAATCAGGTACCACTTTAACATACAACACTATTTACAAACAGCTCATCGGCCGACTCCTTTACCTCACAAACACTAGACCTGATATCTCTTATGCTGTGGGACATTTGAGTCAATTTTTGGACTGTGCAACCACTTCTCACCTACAGGCTGCTTTTCGTGTACTCCGATATTTAAAAGGCCGACCTGCAACTGGTCTCTTCTTCTCCTCTACTTCTAATCTACATCTCACTGGTATGCCGATACTCGTCGCTCCGTTTCCGGTTATTGCTTCATGCTTGGGAACTCGCTCATTAGCTGGAAGAATAAGAAGCAAACCACAGTTGCCAAGTCCTCTACAGAAGCTGAAGCTAGTTGGTTATCTTTCTTAATGGATTTCATTGGCTTGCCGCTTCAAAAGTCTATCACTCTATTCTGTGACAACCAGTCAGTCATTCACATTGCCAATAATCCTATCTTTCATGAAAGAACTAAACACATTGAAGTGGACTGCCACATTGTTCATGAAAAGTATTTGTCTGGTCTCATTCATCTTATGTCAGTTCGTTCCAAGGATCAACTTATTAATTTTCTTACCAAAGTTCTGCCACCGGATCCTTTTCTTGCTAATGTTTCTAAGCTAGGATTGTTAGATTTACACAATTCTAGCTTGCGGGAGGGTGTTACCTATATTATTTCTTTATCAATAATAGGTTTACCATTGTAATTATTTTTTAGTGAGAGTACATAAAAAGTACATAGTATATAAGGTGTAATAACTCAACAAATATTTTCTAAGGAGATTTTTCATTCTCTCCAACAATGAGAAGAACTTATTTCTCTCCCTCTCTTAATTCCTTCTGATTCATTAAACTATCAACATCACAGATTAAACAGCTTAGGACATGAGATTTTCTTCAAAAAGAGAACAAAAAAAAAAGGGTATGTGGTGATGTTTAATTCCATTATTTGAATTGAATAAGTCAGGTGTATGAGATAATAATGAATTAAGAAGAAAATGGGACTCCTAGTCTTTATGAAGTGAATGCAAAAGAATGTGTGAACATTGAATTATTTTGTAATAAAAACAGTGATCAGGTTCAACTTCTAATAAGTACCCAACAAAATTCACCTAATGTTTATTCAATGATTCAACTTCTAATAAAAAAAAGCATTAATTGGTTCTCTTGGAATCGGACATATTATTTACCAATTAAATATAAAAAGAATAAAGATTGACATGTATTATTTACCAATTAAATTATTTAATAATTTTTAATTGAATAATATTAAGAATTAATTTTTTCAGATAATATTAATTATTTTTAAAATTTTTTAAATTTATTTTATATTTTATATTTTAAATCATAAATTTTTTATTTTAAATAATAAATTTATATATTAAAATTGGTTAATATTAATTAAGTAAAATTAACTTTTTATAACCTTTTTTAAATTATTATTTTTGTACAAAAATACTTTATGCAAATAATCATTTTCTAAAATTTGGTAAACGATACTTTTATACATACCAATCTTTTCCTCTAACTCTTTCTAGTAAAATGTAAAGAAAGTTTATATTATGTTTATAGAATTATTTCATTTATTCTATATTTAATTATAGAATACGAATATCATAACTAAGAACAATATTACATGACTAATAAAATTTATTATTTAAAATTAACATTTAGTTAATAAAAAATATTTATATATTAAATTTTAAATTTTAAATTTAAATTTTAATAATATAAAAATACAGTATTAGTCTGAAATATTAATTAATATTGATAAAAATATTAATTTTTAATATTTCTTTTAAGTATATATTATTAAGTTAAAAAGAATTAAAGATTATGAATAAATTTAAAAATAATAGGGCTGAAAATAAATTGACTTGAGCTAAACCAAGTTTAAGTTCGACTTACAAAAATTGAACTTAATTCAGGAATCGACTCATTAACAATTGAATTTGTTTGTAAAGTTCAAACTCAACTCACTAAAAAATTTATGAACTGACTCGAGCTTATGAGACAACTCAAATAAATATAATCTATAACTCTATATAATAAATTATAGGTTTGATTACTCTTTTGGTTTTTATAGTTTTGCGAAATTTTTAATTAAATCTCTATATTTTTCTTCCTTTTTAATTTGGTTCCTGCACCAATTTTTTTTTCAAGGTCCCTCTTGACGGTAATTGGTTTAATTGTATAGGGACCCAAATAAAAAAAAATTAGTGTAGGAACTCAAATAAAAAAAAATTTAGGGATCCAATTAAAAAAATTTGGTACAAAGACTCAATTAAAAAAAAATATAGAGACCTAATTAAAAATTTGACAAAATTATAAAGACTAACAGAAGAATTAAACCTAAATTATAACCTATGTGTAAGAAAAATAAAAAATTATATATCTTATCTATCTATCTATCGATTATAATTATATCTTTTACCATAATTATATGTAAAAATTATATGTGTGCATAAAATTATATTTTATTATTATAAATTAAAAATATAAAATTTATATATTATTAATATAAATAATTATAATAAATAATATATAATCAAATTAATTCATAAAATTAAATTTATTCAAATTTAAATTTGACTTATTTAACATATAAATTTAAATTCAAATTTAAATTTAACTCTCAAATTTATAAATTCAGTTTATTAAATTATTAACAAATTTAGTTTAATCTTACTCACAAGTCACAAGTGAGTTCGATTCACTTTCAATTTTATTTAAAATAATCAAAGAATCACATTTCGGACAACCTAGAAATGATAAATATATAGGTGTATATGTAACTAATATATATTAGAAAAAGTTATAGTAAGTGATTTTAGGTTATAAATAATATTTTTTTAAAATAAAATAATAATAATAAACATATTGGAAAACGATGTTGCTTACTAGACTTGTGAGGCGAGGCGCCTTCTAACGAGGTGGTACGGGCAGAAAATAATATTTATATATACTTTTTCGAATTAAAATATAACTCTATATTTACATGGAGATTAAAAATACCAAAACATACCCGTTTTATTGATTACTTTTATGCATAGCAATGCTATATTAATACGAATCAGACAAAATCATCTATAAACTAATAAGACCATGTTCATTGAGAACTTAAAAGGGCCGGGAAGTTAAAAAAACTGTTAAACTCAAAGCACTTCTTTCTTTTTTTAATATCATTTCACAGAAATTAAAGATATATTTATAAAAATATTTTTTACTAGAATCAGTTAATTTGTTTAGATATAACAAATATATGTATATAAGTATTTTTGCATAAAATTATAATTATGGCCATGAAAAAAATATTACATAATACAGAATTTTTAAAAATTAAATAATATAATTGTTTTATTATATATATACTAGTGCCTGTTGAGCCGCTTTTTTATTGTTTTTAAGAAATTAATTTTATTTTTTTGTTAATATATCATTCACTCTTTAAATTTATTAGATAAGTATTTTTTATTTTAATATTGATGTGACTTTATTTATATCATATTTTATTAAAATTAAAATTACTATAAACCAAAATATAATTCAAAAAATAATGATAATAACATTATTCTGATTCAAAAAGAGTATATATAAACCAAAATACATGTTAGTTATTTACAAAAGATCATTTTTACTTAAATATCATGGATATTCATATTTGCCTTCATCTTTTTTAAGTGGTAGGCCAAAATATGAATCTAAATACGAAGAGGTCTTCATTTTTTTATAAATAGTGAAAAATAGAATAAATGAGAATGCTTATTTTTTTCGTTTTTAAATATCAAAATATAAGAATAATTAATAAACAAAATAGGAGAGTATAAAAATTGTGTATCTGAAAAAAATTCTTCGTAATTCATCATACATCTTCTTATCAATAACTTCTTTAGTCTTGAAAAACTGTCAGATTTATTGACCATAAAAATAAATATATAAACCCTTTAAGATTATTCAATTAAAAATTATATGTAAAAAATCAAAATAAAAATTTAGAAACATTATTTAAAAATTAACTATTTATAAATGTTATTAAGTTTAATTATTTATTTTTAATTAGTATTTAATTTGAAGCCGGGATAAAAATTTATATTCAAAACACTTTCTATCTTCATGCATAATTTCAATTGTTAAAAAATATTTTATTTTTTTTAATTTTATATTTAATTTTGTTAAATTATCTTTAATTTTATTATTTTTTTAAAATTATTAATTTATATTTTTATTATATTCCTTACTATATCAAACACTATTCTTTCTCTTGCTATTATTCTATACATATCTGTCATTGTCTCGTCGCCTTATTATTATTATTATTATTATTATTATTATTATTATTATTATTATTTATTATTATTATTATTATTATTATTATTATTATTATTATTATTATTATTATTATTATTATATTACCGTGTTCTCCTTTCTCGTTTTTTCTTTCTCCTTCCATCTTCTCTTTACTCGACCGTCCGTAATTAATTATCACCAAGTATTATTATCGTAACTTTTAATCTTGTCTATCACTTTGATTTATAACCATCTATTCGTTTAACTTTTATAAGTTGTTGAAGTTTCGCTAAAAAAAGTAAGACACAAACATTTAAAATTTTTACCCAAATTATCAAATTAACTTTTAGAATGTATAAAATTTATTAATTTAAATTAAATAAGATATTAAACAAATTTATTATGTTGTTATTATGCATAACAAAATCAAAATAAAAATTTAGAAACATTATTTATAAATTAACTATTTATAAATGTTATTAAGTTTAATTATTTATTTTTAATAGTATTTAATTTGAAGTCGAGATAAAAATTTATATTTAAAGGACTCTTTATCTTCATGCATAATTTCAATTGATAAAAAATATTTTATTTTTCTTTTTTAATTTTTTATTTAATTTTTAAAATTTTTTTAATTTCATTATTTTTCAAAATTATTAATTTATAATTTTTATTATATCCCCTTACTATATCAAACACTATTCTTTCTCTTATTATTATTCTTTATACACAAACCTATCATTGTCTAATCGTCATTATTATATTATTTTTTCTTTCTCGTTTTTTTCTTCTCTTCACCCCACTGTAATTAATTATCACCAAGTATTTATATGTTACATTTTTTATATGTTAATCAAATAACCAGTGACATATGCCAAGCAAATAATATTATAGAAGTCAAAATAAATTATATTTTTATAATATAATTCATTTATTTTAGTTTAATTTAAAAATAAAAATTCATGTACTCAAATTTTAAATATAATATTATGTATAATTAATCATTTAAAAATTTAAAAATAATATTATCCCATATGAAGTAATTTTAACAAAATATTAGACTTTTTCAATTCATCATTGATAGGTACAGACATATTTAAAAAAATAAAGAATACATATAAGATGAAAAAAATTAGTTCTTCCTTAGTAAGAGAAAAAGATAGAACACTATCTTTGTACGTAAAATATTGGGGACAAATTAAAAAGGTAAAAGAATGATAAAAATATTAATTGGGTAAGTAAATTAAAGAGAAAAAAAAATATAGGTGGAAGTTATACGTGAATGTAGTAACCGCAATAAAACTAAATGAAATTTGTAACGATGGATGTGATGAAAATTAAAATCGATGGTATTGAAGGTAAAAAAATAATGGCAGCAAGAGAAATATAACAAAGTGTATTGAGAAGTAAAAGAAAAAGCAGTAGAATGGATGAAATTATAAAAAAAAATATATTTTTTATGATTACAAAAAAAAATTCTAATAGAATAATTAGAATGAGGGCTGGTCAGACCATCAAAGTATAGTACTTACAGACATACTCAAAACAACACTATACAAACAAAGACTAACATAAAATTAAACAAAACATAATTTAAATGAATACCTCAATATAATAAGATCTATACAAAAAACTATTTATCACCACCACTGGTTAAACACTTGTTGGCTTCTAATTATTCTTTTTCTCATTTCATATATGACCACGAAAATAAACTTTTTGATATCGTCTTTACCTAGTTTAAGATGTTACAAAAACTTATTTAAATAATTATTCCGTACAGAGAAGAGTTTATAAGATAAAGGAGTATCAGAAAAAAATAAAAAAAATAAAAAAAAGAGAGATTGTGGGAGTAAAGAATTGAATATAAATTATGCGTGAGTTTTTGTAACTGTTAGTGAAATTTGTCAGTGAAATAAGTAACCGTAAAATATTTTTGAATTATGTTAGTAGGGTTAAAATAGGAAATAGAAAATTAGACACCAAACCCCCATGTTTTGGCATTATATATTGTTATAGATATATTTACTTACTAATCTAATATATAATTTCTTTTATAAAAATACTAACTATATAATCTTTTTAATTATATTTTAATTCTAGCATGCATGTAATATGCACACTAATACATCCTTTTAAAATGAAATTAAAATATAAGAACAATTATACAATGATTAGGATTTCATTTTTTTTAAAAAATATATATAGATAAAGATAAATTTGTAATTATTATTTTTAGATTTTCTTTCTCTTCAACTATTTCTGCTAAAAGCAGTAGTATGTTTCTACGTACTTCTCAAAAAACACGCGCAAAAAAAAATCTTTCTTATGTCTATTTCTTTATTTAAATACAAATAATAAACAACTAAAAATAAGTACTTAATTTTGGAAAAATAAAAGGTACTTCTTTGATTATAGAAGCGTAAACAACTGATGAGACCAATAAAAATGGAAAAAACATTCGGGTGTAATTTTTCTTTTTCAATATCGACTTATTATATATTCATAAGAATATATCTATGGGTAACACCACCCAACAACTAACTATTTTTGGGTTTTTTAGGGATTTTAGAGTTTTCTAAGATTTTTTAGGGTTTTTCAGATTTTTTAGGGATTTTAGAGTTTTCTTGGATTTTTAGGTTTTTTTAGGATTTTCTAGAGTTTTCTAGAACTTTCTAGAGTTTTTTAAAGTTTTCTAGAGTTTCTAGGGTTTTTAGTGTTTTCTTAGATTTTCTAGGATTTTCTAGGGTTTTTAGAGTTTTTTAGGGTTTTCTAGGTTTTTTAGGATTTTTTAGGGTTTTCTAGGGATTTTAGGGTTTTTTAGAGTTTTCTAGAGTTTTTAGGGTTTTCTAGGGTTTTTAGGGTTTTTTTGTCCTTTTAGGGTTTTTTTAGGGTTTTTTAGATTTTCAGGATTTTTTAGAGTTTCCTAGGGTTTTTAGGGTTTTCTAAAGTTTTTAGGGTTTTATATGGTTTTTTAAAGTTTTTTAGGATTTTTTAGGATTTTTAGGGGTTTTAAAGGTTTTTTAGGGTTTTTAGGATTTTCTTGGTTTTTAGGGTTTTTTAGGGTTTTCTAGGGGATTTTAGGGCTTTTTAAGGTTTTCTAGGATTTTTAGGATTTTTTTTGGATTTTTAGGATTTTTTAGGGTTTTCTAGGGTTTTAGGGTTTTCTAGAGATTTTAGGGGTTTTTAGGATTTTCTAGGGTTTTTAGAGTTTTCTAGGGTTTTTAGGGTTTTTAGGATTTTCTTGTCTTTTTAGAGTTTTTTAGGGTTTTTAGGGTTTTTCAGGGTTTCCTAGAATTTTTTAGGGTTTTCTAGGGTTTTTAGGATTTTATAGGGTTTTTTAAGGTTTCTTAAGGTTTTTTAGGGCTTTTAGGGTTTTTTAGGGTCTATCAGGGTTTTTAGGGTTTTTTTTATAGTTTTCTAGGGTTTTTTAGCGGTTTTCGGGGTTTTTTTAGGATTTTTAGAGTTTTCTTGGGTTTTTAGGGTTTTCTAGGATTTTCTTGGATTTTAAGGGTTTTCTAGGGATTTTAAGGCTTTTTAGGGTTTTCAAGGGTTCTTTAGGATTTCTTAGGGTTTTTAGGGTTTTCTAGGATTTTCTAGGGTTTTTAGGACTTTTAGGATTTTCAAGGTTTTTAGGGTTTCTTAGGGTTTTTAGGGTTTTCAGGGGTTTCTAGGTTTTTTAGGGTTTTCTAAGTCTTTTACGCTTTTTTCGGGTTTTTTAGGGTTTTCTATGATTTTTTAGAGTTTTCTAGGGTTTTTTTAGGGATTTTAGGATTTTTTACGGTTTTCTAGGGTTTTTAGGCTTTTCTAGGGTTTTTAGGGTTTTCTAGGAATTTTAGAGTTTTTTTAGGGTTTTTAGGGTTTTTTTAGGGTTTTTAGGGTATTTTAGGATTTTTTTAGAGTTTTCTAGGTTTTTTTAGAGTTCTTCGAGTTTCTTAGGGTTTTTTGGAATTTCTAGGGTTTTTAGGGTTTTCTTGGGTTTTTAGGGTTTTCTAGAACTTTCTAGGATTTTTAGGGTTTTTTGGGTTTTCTAGAGTTTTCTAAGATTTTTAAAATTTTCTAAGGTTTTTAGGCTTTTTTTCGGATTTTTTAGGGTTTTCTAGGGTTTCTTAGAATTTTCTAGGGATTTTAGGATTTTTTAGGGTTTTCTAGGGTTTTTAGAGTTTTCTAGGTTTTTATGATTTTTCAAGGTTTTTAGGGTTTTCTAGTCTTTTTTGGATTTTTAGTGTTTTCTAGGGTTTTTTAGGATTTTCTAGGGTTTTAGGGTTTTCTAAGATTTTTTAGGGTTTTATGGTTTTTCAGAGTTTTCTAAGGTTTTTTAGGGGTTTTCGGGTTTCTTAGAGTTTTTTTTAGGGTTTTTAGGATTTTCTTGGTTTTTTAGGATTTTTAGGGTTTTCTTGGGTTTTTAGGGTTTTTGAGGGTTTTTAAGGTTTTTATGGTTTTTTAGGGGTTTTTACGATTTTTTTTAGATTTTTCTTGGTTTTTTTAGGGTTTTATTGGGTTTTTAGCGTTTTCTAGGGTTTTAAGGATTTTTTAGGGTTTTTCGGGTTTTTTAGGATTTTTTTATAGCTTTCTTTGGTTTTTAGGGTTTTTTAGGACTTTTTAGGATTTTCTAGAATTTTTGTGTTTTTCTAAGGTTTTTAGGCTTTTTTCGAGTTTTTAGGGTTTTCTAGGATTTTTTTAGAGTTTTCTAAGGACTTGGTTTTTTAGGGTTTTCTAGGATTTTTATGATTTTTTAGGGTTTTTAGGGTTTTTTAGGATTTTTTTATCTTTTTAGGGGTTTGCTTTTAGGTTTTTTAGGGTTTTTTAGTGTTTTCTAGATTTTTTATAGTTTTCTAGGGTTTTTAGGGTTTTTTAGGATTTTTAGGATTTTCTAAGGTTTTTTAGGGTTTTTATGGTTTTTTAAGAGTTTTCTAGGAATTTTTAGGGTTTTTCGAGTTTCTTAGGGTTCTTTAGGGTTTTTATGGTTTCTAGGGTTTTCTTGGTTTTTTAGGATTTTTGAGGGTTTTTTTAGGGTTTTTATGGTTTTCTAGCGTTTTTTTAGATTTTTAGTGTTTTTAGGATTTTTAGGGTTTTTTTAGGGTTTTTATGATTTTCTAGGGTTTTTTAAGGGTTTTTAGGGTTTTCTATGTCTTTTTTAATGTTTTAGGATTTTTTAGTGTTTTTAGGGTTTTTTTTAGGAATTTTAAGAATTTTTAGGATTTTCTAAGATTTTTTAGGATTTTTTATGATTTTCTAGGATTTTTTAAGGGTTTTTAGGGTTTTCTAGATCTTTTTTAGTGTTTTAGAATTTTTTAGGATTTACTATGATTTTCTATGATTTCATAGAATTTTTTAGGATTTTCTAGAATTTCTAGGGTTTTTAAGATTTTTAAGGTTTTCAAGGGTTTTTTTAGGGTTTCTTAAGGTTGTTTTCTATGGTTTGTAGGGTTTTCTGGATTTTTAGGATTTTCTAAGATTTTTACGCTTTTTTCGAATTTTTTAAGCTTCTTTAGAATTTTTTAGAGTTTTCTATGATTTTTTTAAGGATTTTAGAGTTTTTTAGGGTTTTCTAAAATTTTTAGGGTTTTCTAATGTTTTTAGAGTTTTCTGTTAACTTTAAAAATCTGATTATTAATTAAAATTATATACTAATTTTCTAAAGGAATATAAAATAATATTTATAATTTTAAAAATTAATAAATATGTAAAAAATAATATAAATTATATATTAATTTTTAAAGAAATATAAAATAATATTTACAATTTAAAAAATTAATAAATATGTAAAAAATAATATGTAAAATATATTTTAAAAGAATTATATAAACAATAAACAATTTTTTTAATTTTTGAAACAAAATAAAATTATTTTAAAAAATTATATAAACAATTTTTTACCCTTAAAATATTTAACATTTTGAAAAAAAAAAGTTATAAAATATACTTATATTTTGTGACAAAAAAAATTTGTTACAAACAATGTTGAATTTTGTGACAATTAATTTTTTGTTACAAAATAATTGGAGTTTTTGAAACAAAAAGATATTTTGTTGCAGAACAGTTGGAGTTTTTGAAACAAAAAAAATATTTTGTTACAAAATATTTCAAATTTTTGCAACTACTTTAATTTTTGTTACAAAATATTATAATATTTGTAACAACAACACACCAGCTCGCTACAAAAGCTAACATAATTTGTCACAAAAAAATAGATTGTTACAAAATATTATTCTTTTGTAACAATCACCAATTATTATTACAAAAAATTTTTTTTGTAACGATTTTAAATTTGATACAAAATTTTTGTTACAAATGTTCTATTTTCTTTAGTGATACATATTGTTAATTTACAAGCATTTCATATCAAATCTTATCCCTCTTACAGAACTTGCAAAGTTAAAGGCAAGGGAAACATAAATACTAAAACAATACAAAAATATCGTCTAAATAGAAAAGAAATAAGCTCTTCCGAATTTCGTCGTCCATAACCTAAAAAGAAAAAGACCTGTAGGGGAGTGAGAATATCGTCCTCACTAGTTCTCACTATAGGGTTAGAGAATTACTATAATAGGCTACATGAAAATAAAATCGTTACAGTGATTAATAACCACCTTATGCATCTTTTCAAAACCAAATTTTTAATATCGAAAATCCAAAATCCTTTCTAAAAGAGAAAACTATTAATTCTTCAAAAATCAAAAAGCCTTTTTAAAATTTTTTCCTAAACAGTATGAATGACCAAACTGTTCCAAGCATAGGTTCATTAAGTCTATACTGAACTAGTTTAGTTTTTCATACTATTCGAAACCAAAAACTCAAACCAAACACGGCCTTCGGCCCATCTCATAATCAACCACGGCCCAAACAACTCAATCCACAGCCAATCCATCACAATCCACCCAATTTTCAATCACAAACACAAGTAAGGTTCAAGCACAATCAAGCAGTTACTTCAAGTAGAGCAGTTAGCAATTAAACATAATTATTCATATAGACAAACCAATTACAATATACACACCCAAACAATGTCACATAGATGCATGTGATGCATGCTTGTCCTATTGGCTGTGAGCTCACGCGTCGATTCTGTTGCTAGACCCGACTCGGATAAGCGAGATTAAACCATCATCCTTACCTCCACAGTAAGCGGGATTAAACCATCCACCATCCTTACTGGGCACACAATACAATATGCAAGCGGGATCACGCCACCGCCCTTGCTAAACAATTTATCAATACGTGAGCGGGATAAAACTACCATCCTCACTGCAGGTGGGATAAAACCACTTTTTCTCAAATCAATTTCCTTTCTCAACAAAGTCACTTTTTGCAACATCTTTCCAACTCCCAAACGACATCAAACCCATGCCAAATTAAAAATCTCTTCTAAACTACTCAAAATCATTCATTTTCAAACCATTCGCTCAATCACTTTAAAATCAAAAGTTATTAATTAAAATTCACGACAAGGTCTCAAGACTTTAAGGAAAAAACGACCGACCTCATTTCCATAAATTCAGTAAAGATTCTTAAAAATCATTGTTTCCTTAATTCGAGTTATTCAAAGGAAGTTTCTAAATCAAATCATGTAATTTCAAACCAAGTTAAATCCAAAACCAATCTCATTTTCATTCTTAGAAACCAATTCTTTCAACCTTTTCCAAAAACATCACAAAACGACATCATTCAATCAAAGTCCATTTTCTTGTAAATTCATTAAAGCTCCTCTGAACGAATTCCTTAAGTCCAATTCAAAACATAAACTCTTTTTATAGATAAAATCGAGCTTAGGATAATACTTTTCTTAAGTTATTTAACATTGTAAAGTAATTCTTTTTTCTGAATAAATTAAAGCTCAAGACATATGTTTTTCTCAATTAAATTAAATTCGAAACATACAATTTCCTTAATAAATCAAATAATACGATTTCTCAAATTCAAACTTTTTAAATAACATTTTAAACAAAGTTTCAGATTTTATAGAAAATTCGGCAATACCTCCCCTAAAACTTGGACTTTGTCACCCTTTCCGAGTCCCAACCAAACCATTCTGCAACCCCCTTTAACGGGTTCAAAACCAAATCAATTCAAAATCAAGCTAAATCCAAAAGTGCATACCATTTTCATATTTCTAGAAAACCAATTCAAACTCAAATCGATTTCCAACAGATTAAAATCGATTTCAAAACTTTAAAGAAACACTTCAAAAACAGTTTGTTTCACAAACCCAATAATAATCCAGTCAAACAAGCATTCACATCCATCCAAGACAATCAAACAATACACAAGACTTATACAATTACCAAAGGTACATTTCTCATATCAGTATCCATATAAAACAATTCTAGATGAATAAGTTTAGTTTTCTAAAAAATGTCCCTACCTCGATAAGTCAAAACCATAACCCAAACGCCTCATAGAATTTCTTTCGTCTCGATCCGAATCAACGGCAACTGAAACCTTAGCTCCGCTTGCTTTCTCAATAGCAACATGCAAACTCAGTTTCTAATTCCTAAAAACATTAACATTGTGGAAATCTTAAAACACATAACAGAGAATTAATGGCGAGGATTCCGAGATAGAAACACTTACTGGAATAAAGGACGACGCAGCAGCCACAGCAACACTTACACGACATGCAACATCAGAACTACGAAACCTAAAAGTTTTTAACCAAACATACCCGAACACTAACGCAGGGGTTTTCAAAATGTACTGTAATAAGAAAACGAAGTAGTGGCGGTCTCTGAACCAGTTTGGCGGCAGTTCCGGCAGCCACCTCAAGCGGCAGCGGCGACCAGACTCCGGTGACGGCAAATGAAACAACATGCAGCAACAATAAAGCTCCCAAAATCTCAAAAGAAACGAAACCCAATACTTAAAACCTTACCGGCAGTGTTTTCTGGTGGCAGCAGCGGGGTTTCGGGCAGCAAAAGCGGTTGTGGCTGGGCACAGATCTCCCCTCACTCTCCTCTGCTCCCTGTGCACTCTCCTCTCTTCTCTGTGTGACACGACGGCTTCCCTCTCGACGGCACAACGGCGGCAGTGACAAGTGGGGCGACGGACAGCAACGGCGGGTGAGACACGACGGCGCGGGACATCGGCGACAGCTCCTCAGCTCGCACTCCTCCTCCCCTCGGTGGTGTCAACGACGACGGCTCAGCGGCTGGACGCACGGCAGCAGTTCTCTCTTCTCTTCGCGGCCCTGCTCGGCGGCACTGTGACGGTAGTTACGTGACGGCGGCGGCGAGCTCCCTGTGCTGGCGCGGCCTTCTCCCTTCTCTCTTTCTTCTCTCCGTCTCCCTTACTCCCCGATCTCCATTTCCCTTTTCTTTCTTCCTTTCTTCTCATAACCGTGTCTGTGTGTCTGTTGGTGAGGAAGAGGGTGAGTGAGGTGTGTGAGGGTGTGTGCGGCTGAGAGTGAGAGGTGAGTGCGTAGTGTAAGTGTGTTAGGGTTTGGAGTGGTGTGGGTTAGTTTAGGTATTTTTATAAAAATAAAGGTAGTAGCATAGTTGTCAGAACCGACCCGGTGATCGAACCGGTCAGGTTACTGGGTCACTGGGTCACTGGTTCAACCGCTGGGTTACTGGTTGAACCGGTTGACTCGGTCCTATGTAAATAAAAAATAAAAAATAGTTAAAAGTTTAAAATTAAAATTTAAAATACATATTTTTACTAACATTTTAAAATATCAAGTTATTTTAAAACAATATGGAACATGAATTATAAATATTTTATTATTTTTACTCTATCATAAATATTTTTATTTTGTTTTTATATTAAAATAACTATTATTTTTAAATTTTAATAATTTATTAATTAGTTTATATCTTTTATACTATTATATACTACAAGTATTTATTAAAAAATAATATTAATAGATATTATATAATTATAAAAAAATAAGTGAGTTTATCATTATTGTTAAATAAAAATATAATTAATTTAAGAAGGAGTGAATTTATAATTAAAATTAAAATAAATTAAATAAAAGTAAACTATTTGATAGAAGATATCTATATGTATTATAATTTGCATATGTTTTAATAGAAAACATAATGGTCTGGTGGTTGTGGAGCATTTTGGTTTCCTTGAGGACAAGGGTTCGAACCCTACCTCAAGCATTTTGGAAATATTTTCTTCCAAACGGTTCGGTCAGACCACCTCACCGGTTTTGACCAGTTCGCACCGGTTTTGACCGGTTCGCACCGGTTCGTACTGGTTCACACCGAATTTGACCGGTTCAATTCCTTGTGCAATTCAAACATTGGACCGGACCAGTATAGGATCCGGTTCACCGATTTTCCGGTCGAACCGGCCGGTCCGGTCCGGTTTTTACAACTATGGGTAGTAGTGTAATTTTATAAAATAATTAAAAAAATAAAATAATAATTAAAAGTCAAATTAAATATAAAATATTTTTAATAAAAATACCTTTTAATTAAAAGTTTGTAAATTATTTTCAGTCAATTGCTAATAATAAAATTAGAGATTAGTAAAATTAATTTTTTTTTATTTAAAAAATAAAGTTAAAAATTTAAATATTTAAAATTAAAGCATATAAAATATTCACTATTTTTTAAATATAAGAACTCTAAATATAAATAAGAGTTTACTTAACTTTTATATAAAAATTTTTAAAATATAGTCTTAAATAAATATAATCCATCATAAATAATTTATTAATAACTTAAATTAGAGGTATTACATTAGTTGTGTTTAAATTTTGATAATAAGTTTAACTTGTTTATTTTATATAATGAATATATTAGAGATTATATTATTTTTTATAGAATACAAAATTTTTACTCTATTTTATTTGACAATTATTTATTTATTTAGTATTATATCTTTTTTTCTCTTCTTTAACTATTTAGATAATATATATACTGAGCAAGTATCTCCATTAAATTAATCATAAAGGTTAATAAAATTTAATGGCATAACTTTTACCTAATTGTAGCAAGTATCTCCGTTGAAAATATTGTCTAATTATTGCCATATACAATTAGTGTGTATCTCCATTAAATTAATCATAAAGGTTAATAAAATTTAATGGCATAACTTTTACCTAATCGTAGCAAGTATCTCCAATGAAAATATTGCCTAATTATTGCCATGTACAATTAGTGTGTAGATAGATAGATACTTGTATATCTCCACTATATATGTATATATTGCTTTATCCATTCTAGAGGTTGATTTGGAGAAACAGGTTTTGTAAACTGTATTTTGGGCTCTTTTAGGATTCTTATATGTATGTACATATATATGCTCTGACCGGTCTTAACTTCGCGAGCCGAGTCAGAGGCTTTGTTATTTATATCTTGGAACACTTCTTTTATGTATTTATATTACTCGTATCCTATCCAGTTTACGTTTATCGCTTATGTGAGTGATGCGCTTTTCTATTTAATGCTTTTGATTAACTTTCCTTCAAAAGGCTCCTAGATATAAACCCTTTTCAACTATATATATATATATATATATATATATATATATATATATATATATATATATGTTTTACTTTTTGAGGTCATAGCACCTCACTATCTCTGTTTTATATCCTAGGTGTAAAGCTCTGTGTGGTAGGGTGTTACATTATGGTATCAGAGCAATTCATTCCTGTAGAGCCTAAAGGATGAACTGAATATGCTTTTGAGCATACTCTGGCTCTGTGTACATGCTACTTAGGATGTCTGCTTGACATATATTGCATGAATGTTCATGAGCATACTTTTGGAAATTCGAAGCACTAGACTTGAGATATTAAGACTAATCACCTTAATATGAATTGTTCAGTGTGGACATGACCCAAAGGGCGTCTCATGAACGCGAGTTAGGTGATACGAATGAATTTGTGGTTGCTGTTGTGCGAGGTACTGCTAAAGGGATGGAGCGGATAACCTAGAGATTATGATGGAGGCGGTAATAGATTAGGTGGTGGAGAAAGCCAAGGATTAGAACTCGTGCAGCTGGAATAAAGATCGACGACGTTTAGTTAGAGAGATGAAGAGATTGAAGGAGTGTTCTAGTAGAGTCAGAGCGTGATTAAGATCTTAGTGACTTATAATCAGAGTGATGGTGCAGAAGTGCGGTGATTTTGGTGGCCCTAGAATTGTAGAAACGTGTGGAAGAAGCCTTAGAATATGAGAATGATTTGATGATTGGCATAGAATTGAGGAATAGAAAGTGCGAATGTGTGGTTTAGGTTATAATGGGTTGACTCAGATGAAGAGATTGAAAAATTATTTAGTGTTCGAGATGGTGGGAAGGATTTGAGATTTAATTTGATTTAGATGGCACTCCTAAAGAATAAGGAAATTTGTAGTCATTGAGAAAGAGTTAGACGAAACTAAGAATCAAACAGATGGGTTTAGCTTATACTTGAATTGGGAATAGGGTATTACGTTGATGTCGGAGAATGGCAATGGTAAGAGGTCGGTTGAATATGAGGAAGCGTATATGAAGATTTGAGACCGAATTTTCGAGGACGAAAATTTCTGTAGGGGAGTAGGATGTAAAACCCGTAAAGTTAGTAAATAATTAGCTAATAATTAATTATTAATAAAAGAAATTAGGAAAATTTAATTTTATAGTTTAATGAGATAGAGCTAATTAAAATAAAAGTTTTGACACTAATGTTAAATAATTTTGCCCAAGATTGGGCCGAACGGGCCAAACTGGTCGAACCGGGTCCAAAATGTGTCCAAGGTCCAACCCAAGTCCACAATTAATAAGAGCTTCAGCTCTTCATCCATTGTTTGATAATGAAACACGCTGGGAAAGTGTTGAAGGGGAGCAAGGGACATGCAAAACCCTTGGCTAGATTTCAATCTCACATAACTTTTGATCCGGAGCTTCGATTGACGAGCTGTCATCGGCCACGCGTTCATCTCAGAATCCTCTTTAAGACCCACTAAACAATTCGGTAAGAAATTTGAGTTTTCTCACCTAGATCTTCTCATCTCAGTTTCAAAATTTCGAGAATTTATTTTGAGGAATTATGTAATTTTGGTACCTTAGAATCAAATTAACCTTGTGAGCTTGCCGGGTCTTGTCCCAAACTTCCATCGATAAGGTGAGGAATGTTTAATCTTTATCAAGTTATCTAATTAGTGAACCCTATGGTAATGTTAGTGTTGTTTTGTGAAATTAGATTGAATTGTGTATTTTGTGAAATAAATTGGTGGTATTAGAGACTTGAAGTTAGCTTTGGAGGCTGAAAAATCTGTTTGGTGAGGTCTTGGAGCCTTGGACTATTGAGGAACGGTGATAATTGTGACATTCTGGGCTTTAAGAGGAATCGACCAAGGTATGATTTCAGTTTCTCGTAACTAAAATATAATGTATTGTGAAAACTTAGGTTAGTTGACCGTAAGATTGGAATTGAATTATTGACATTGTTGATGGTTGTGATTGATTAAGATGTATGTTGGTTAGTGATTTTGAGGTTGTGATTGATGATATTATGAATAATATGTTTATCTTGGTATATGAAATTGATAAATGACAATGATGAAGTTTATTGAGATGTGATGTTGTTGATGATTTAGGATTGGTTAGTATTTATGAGGTTTGGCAAATTAAGGTTGTTGTTGGTGAAATAATGTAAATTTTATGGAGATTGATGAAGTGTATATGCATGAAGTTAATGATTATGTATAATGCTGTTTGGATATGAATTATTATGTGAAATGATTATAAATGTGAATTGGTGTGTTATGGAGTAAATGAGGAGTGTTGAGGAATGATTAACTTGGTTGATGCAGATTTGGTAAGTTTTTAAGGGGTTTGAGGTTTAAATATTTTGAAAGTTGAGGTTTGGAATTTTAAAGATATCTTAGATTTTTTACCAACTTCGACGAGCCATAACTCGCCTCCAGACCTTCGAATTTTATCAAACTTGTCTAGAATGAAAACTTGGTCTGAGAGGTTTACACAGTTCGAAGAACAAATAAAAAAATATTTTGAAACAAAAAAGTTATGCACGTCCGAAGCTTAGTGTACAAAACAGAAATTCTGGACACGACACTTCTACTATGCACGCGTACGCGAGGGGCAGACGCGACGCAGACATAGCTCTCGGGTTGAGGGGCTCACGTACGCGAATCAGTAACGTACGCGAGAGTGTCCAAAATTGATTCCTGCGTATGCGAGCAGGGTGCCGCGTACGCAGATCCTGTTTTTCTGAAAATGTGTTTTTTTAACGTTTTAAATCATTCCTCTAGCCTTCTAAACCTCTATAAAACCTGTGAAAAGTACGATAGCTAGTGTTTAGACTTTGGGGTAAGCACGAGAGGTAGTGGGTGAATTAAAAAGGGGTGTTTACCATCATGTATTTAGAGCCAATGGAGTAGATGATAGAGTTTTGGGATGAGTTATAACGACGAATGATTTTATTGGAAAATAATGAATATAGTATGACGAAGATGATATTGATGTTAAGATTTGTGATGAATGAGATATGATTATGAATGGATATGAATGAATGATTTATAATGAATTTGAAAATGAAATTGTTTTTAGCTTGACCTGGCAAGGTTCGTGGTGGTTTACCGCTTGCCCAGTGTCGAGACGTATGTGGGGTTCGTGGTGGTGTACCACCCACATGTTTTTAAAAGAGAATGTTATGTGGGGTTCGTGGTGGTTTACTGCCCATGTGTGTGTGTGTGTGTGTTATTTTCCAATTGAAGATCTTGTGAGGTTCGTGGTGGTGTACCGCTTGCAATGGTGGAGTTCGTCGTGGTGTACCGCCCATTGGTTTTCAAGAGAACGATATCCGGGTTAGCTACCGGATGTGTCGGATTATAGCAAAGTAACCGACACGTGAGCTCACGGCCAGTAGGAAAGGCATGCAGCATATGCATTTGAGTGACTTGTTTGGTTTTGCATTCTTGGGTTTGCGTAACTAATATTCATGCTTAACTGAAATATGTTTTGATTATTGTAATTGTAAACTACTTATGTTTTCCTTGTATGCATTATTTGTCTGTTCACCGGTGTTTCAGAGGATTAGAGGAAAGGCGATGAACTCAGGAGTTAAGTTAGAAATTGAGATAGAATCAAGAATCCTTAGATACCTCACCCTGTTTATGGTTTTCAATGTTAGTTTTAAGTTTGAATCTATTGTCGGAAGTTCTAGGATCGCCTTTGACTTTTCCGGGACCTTATATGTTAGTTATGTGGACACAGTTATCATGTTAAGAACCTCCGGTTCTCATCCCATATATATTTGTTATTTTCAGATGCAAGACGTGAGGCACCTCGCTGAGGCATACTATGAGCTTCTGAAAGCGAAGATCTTTGTGTTTTGGGATTTTATTTTGGTTTTGGTATATATATATATATATATATATATATATATATATATATATATATATATATATATATATATATATATGTTTTACTTTTAGAGGTCGTAGCACCTCGCCACCTCTGTTTTACATCCTAGGTGTAAAGCTCTGTGTGGTAGGGTGTTATATTATAGTATCCAGAAGCCGAGTTATGACTCGCTGAAATTCAGTCAAAATCATCTTTTCACAAAATTTCACAAGAATTCTAAACTTCAATTTTCACAACATTTCAATTCCAACCCTTTTTGAAACTTACCAAACCATATCAAACTAAGTCCAAACATTCCTCAACATACCAATTTTACTCCATATGACCCCAATTTCATAAATATAATCACTCCCACACAATAATTCATTTTCAACAACAACATAATCCATATCAACACCATCAACTTCCTCATACCAAACGACAACCAACTCATCCATTCCACATTTAATTCAACACAATATACAATAATATACATCATCATTATCATAATCAACCATTGAAATTCAATATACATCATCATCATTATCATTATTATATACATCATCAATTATCTCTATCAAACACAATACCAACACCACAATCAATATAGCACCAACAACAACCTCAAACTCTCTAATCCTTATGCATATCAATCCATCACAATCATCAATAACAACAACATTTCAATCCTATCTTACGGTTAACTAGCCTAAGTTTTCACGACACATTTTATTTTAGTTACGAGAAACCGAAACCATACCTTGACCGATTCCTCCCCTAAGCTCGGAACACTACAATTAGCACCGTTTCGCAAGGACCCAAGCTTTCAAAGTCACACCAAACGGATTTCCAGCTCCCTGAAGTCCAACATCAAGTCTCCAACACCACCAATGACCACCAACATGCCCCAAAACAACCCACAACTCAATCTAATACAAATAGTCATCACTAAATCAATATAGATTTTACTTAATCACAGGTTTCACATGGGTTTGAGTTGTCTCACCTTACCAACGTAGAATTGATGCAAGATTCATCAAATTCTCAATGTCACTATGCCCCTAAACATCAAAATTTAACAAAATCTCAACAGCACACTCAAAATTTCAAAAATCAAGGGCTGAGAAGCAGGGTGAAAAATTGTGACTTACCTCTTAAATTGTTCGGTGATTTTTGTAGAGCCCGACGCTGCGGTCGTGTCGCTGTAAACAATGTGGCGATCGGAGCTCCGGATTGAAAGATAATTGGATCTGAAGTTGGAACAATGGTTTGAGCTTTTAGCTTTTGCTCTCCCTTCTTGTTTCAGCGAGCTTCATGGAAAATGAAGTGGAAGGATGGCTGAATTGAGGTTTTATGAGCAGGGCCATGGGCTCGGTTCCGGACTGGTTCAACCAGTTTGGCCCAATCTTGGGCCAAATTCTTTAACATTAGTGTCAAAATTCTTATTTTAATTAGCTCTATCTCATTAAACTATAAAATTTTATTTTCTAATTTTCCTGATTAATAATTAATTTATTAGCTAATTATTTACTAATTTTACAAAAATAATTAGAATACGAATTAAAGGCTAATCTTAAAGGTTTTGGCCCAAAATTGGGTCAATGGGCCAAATCAAGTGAACTGGGCCCAAGTGAACCCAAGCCCATATATATACCCTCATTGAACCCACAATTCAGGATCTTCTTTGCCATTTCCCTTGAGTTCCACGGTAAGAGAGAAGAGAGAAATGGGGAAACAAAAACCCTAACTTCCCACCAACTTCAATCCACCATAACTTTCTCTTTGGAGCTCCGATTGACGAGTCGTTTGCGGCCACGCGAAGCTCTTGTCGAGCTCTTCAATTTTATCCAAAAAAGTGGTAAGTAATTTGAAATTTCTTTCCCAGTTCTACCTTCTCTTTGAATTTGCATTTTTGGCTTTAGGAAATTAAGTTTTTCATGGTTTTGATGGTTTATGTGTAACCCAAGGTTCTAAAAACTGAACCGGTCATCAAACCACTCTAGCTACTGGTTCACTGGTTCATAAGTTCAACCGGTTCGACCGTGGTTGAATCAAAAAAACTGTTTTATAATAAAATAATAAATAAAATATAAATAAACACATGAAAATATAATTATAATCTAATGTAAACTTTAAAATATCATTCAAATTAAAAGTACTACATAAACCAGAATGTTATAATCTCATTCAAATACAAATTCAAAAGTCAAAAAACAAAACAACCAATCAAACATAACATAGCAACATCAAAATAATCCAAGTTTGTCATCAATCATCAAAATCCTCCATAACTTGCTGCAGATTTGCGTCATTGATATCATCACCTTCATTTTGCACTACTTGGACCAGAAAAAGCAAGTGGTGCAGCATAAAATGTACTACTACTACCACCACCACCACCTTGATTTAAATCAGCATCAATCTCATCTAACAAAATTATTCAAAATTATTCAACAATAATCTCATCTAATCATCAATCTCATCAATCTCATCTAACAAAATATACTACTACTACCACCACCACCACCTTGATCCAATCCAATAATCTCAACTCTCAAGTTCACAACAAACAACATCCAAAATTATTCAAAATTATTCACAATTATTCAACAAACAACAAAATCCAGTTCAGTAAAGAAAGAAAAATCAAAGAGCTACTCAATCAAAGAGTTCACAGTTTAGCAGTTCATCATGTCAGTTCATCATGTCACAAAATCCAGTTCAGTTAAGCAGGATCAATCAGAGTTCACAGTTTCAGAGTTCAATAGTTCATCATGTCACAAAATCAAAGAGCTACTCAATGAACAGAGTTCACAGTATCAGAGTTCATCATAGTATCAGAGACTTAGAGTTTATCATGCAACAGTTATTCAGTGATTCAATCAAACAATCATAAGTTCATAACTAAAATAAAAATTACCTGGAACTCGAAGTCGATGGCTTTCTCTCAGAGCTCGAAGGCACCTTCAACGCTTCAACCGAACATGAAGTAGGCCAGTAGGGAGAGTGGGAGACAGACAGCGACGCCGAGTGGTGACTGGTCGAAGGAAGTGATTGCTCGCCGGAGGTGACTGGTCGAAGGAGCTGACTGCGCGACGGAGGTGACAGGTCGAACGAGGTTACTGCGCGACGGAGGTGACTGCGCGATGGTGAACCCATGTGGTCGTGTGAGCCGGTGAGATCGTGATGGCGTTCTCTACTTCTCTCTGAAGCTCGATGAGAATGTTGAAGGTGAACTATGAAAGTGAAAGTGTGAACTGTGAAGGGAATTGCCAATTAGGGATTGATTCATTGATTTAGGGTATCAGAGCTCCAAATGGCAGTGTTTTGCTGCACAGCTCAAAAACTGGCCGGGTCACGGTTCGGTTCGACCGACCAGTTAATGGCCAGTTCAACTCCGATTTCCAGATTTTGCGGTTTTCCTTATTGTTCGAATCGTCTTTGTGACCGGTTCACGGTTTGACCGGTTCGACTGGCCGGTTCGAACTGGTTTTCAGAACATTGGTGTAACCTAGTGATGAGCGGATATTTTATACGCTTTTTGGCATCATTTTCATATTATTTTAGTTATGTTATGTTTAAGTTTTATTATATTTCATAGGTTTTAGTGCTAAATTCACATTTTTGAATTCTACTTTGAGTTGTTGTGTTTTTTGATGATCTTAAGTGATTTCTGGTTGAAATTGAGGAGCTTTGGCAAAGTCTGATTCAGAGGCAGAAAGCATAGCAGATGCTATCAGATTCTGACCTCCATGCATTCAAACGAGCATTTCTAGAGCTACAGAGGTCCAAATGAAGCGTTCGCAATAGCGTTGGAAAGCAAACTTCCATAGCTTTCCAGCAATATGTAATGGTCTCCACTTTTCTTCGAAGGAGCCTGCCCATATTGGGCGTTGAACTCCAAGATTCTACCCCATTGCTGGCGTTCAACGCCCCAAGGAGACAAGCCAGCGTTGAACGCCCAAGAACCACCCCCTTTGAGGCGTTTGAGGTAAAGATTATTGTCGGTTAGAAATTTCACAAAATAATCTCGTCGATAGTATAGTTCCTAACCAACAAACAATCGTCTATCAGAGTTTAATTTTGGTTGTCACAAGTCCAACCCAATAAAAATAATTGAGAGTATTTGTCCCGGGTCGTTCTTCCTAGGAATCATAATCGAGTGCTCAATTATTGGTTATGAGTTTCACGGGTTGGGTTGATAAAGGGCAAGAAAATAAATGACAAGAAGATAAAACAAATAATTAAAGATAACAAATACTAAAAAGAGACATTCATGGCAAGGATTGAGAATCTAGGTTTTCTATCCTAGTCATTAATCATCATACAATATTCAACAAGAGCTAATCCTATTTCGTCATCTCCAACATCGGAAGAAGGTACAATGTTATCTTCAACATAGGGAGAAAGTCAAATAAGACTAGTTAATCCCAATCTATAAGTAATGTTAATGGATACAAGACTAACTAATCACTCTAGATCACCAATATAAATTCGGTATTAATGACTCAAGATTGCTCAATTTCTCTTTCCAAGCCAAAAATGCTAAAAAAAACTATTCTAACATCCAACCAAGCATTTTGTCAAACACTTGGAAGGCATAAAAGGAAAGCATCATAAAAGTGCAAGAATAATAAATCTACAACTACCAATTACAAGAAAACAATAATAACAACTCAATTAAACAATAAAGCAACATAAAACATAAATTGTATTAAATGAAAATCAAAGTAACAAGAGTTCATCAACATAAGAAGAGGCATAAAAAAGAAATTAACAAGGTAAACTAAGAGAATGAAGATGTAGGAACAAGAAATTGTAAAGAAAATAAGATGAAAATAAAAAATTAAGCCTAGATCTAAGAGAGATTAAACTAATTATAACCTAATTCTAGAGAGAAGAGGGAGCTTCTCTCTCTAGAAAACTACCTAAAACATGATCCTAGCTAATCTAATTGCTCCCCCTTTGTCCAATCTTGAATTCTCCATCAAATAGCCTCAGAAATGAGTTGGATTTGGGCCTGAAAACCTCAAAAATTGCCCCCAGCATATTCACTTTAATGAGGTCATGTGACCATCGTCACGCGTGCGCGTGGACGACGCATGCGCGTCACTTGCCAAAATTCCTTTTCACGCGTACGCGTGGATCATGGGTGCGCATGACCTTGAGTTCGCCAAATGCTCATGATGTGTGGCAGAAATCGACCGATTAAGAAATCAATATAGAAATACGTTGCGAGTATAGTTAACCAGCAAAAATCCGCTCATCAATTTAGAAAGGTTGTCATAAAATTAGAATAAAAATATTGGGAGTATGAGTCCCAGGTCGTCTCCCAACGAGTTGACAAAAGAGTGCTATTTTATTAATCAGGAATTTTCCGAAAAATTTTAAGAGTTGAATGACAGAAAATAAATAATTGTAATTTAGTGCAATGAAAATTAAAAGAGGTTTATATTATTCAAAATAAAAAGCCTTGACTGGGAGAATGATTAATTGGAAGTTCTATCCTTGTTGGAATTCTCTCAAGTGTAGCATAAAGAGGTTGTTGTTTTCACTTAGTTAACCCTTACTAAATAAAGAAAAATCAAGTAATTGAGCTAATTCTTATTCGCAAATCCTAGTCCTCTCCCTTGGGAAGGACTAGCGTTAGTAAATAGAGAATTAGCCAACAATTTCCAATTTAACTAATCACTTGAGCATTCCAACTCAAGTGTCTCCTTTTAATCAACCTCATGTAAAGTTGGGAATCTACTCCATTGACATAAATATAACGCTCATAGAAATATAAGAAAAAGACATGATAAATTAAATAAAATAGGGATCGAAAATTAATTAAAGGAAAAATTAGTTCTCTGTATTAATAAATCCAAAATGCAACATACCTATCTGAACAGGGTTAATAAGTAATCAAAAGAGTAAAGGAATAAGAAAACAAACTAGAATAGTAACTTCAACAGAGGTGGTGACTCTCTCAATACCCAAAGCAAAAGCATAAAACTAGAAATCTATGAATGTAAAGAAAACCTAGAGGAAGAGTAATTTTTCTCTCTAGATTCAGATCTAAAAACTAAAACTATGCTAATGAGAATCTGTCTTGAGTCTCTGCCTGTTCTCTGACTCTAGTTCGTGTTTTTGGGCCAGAAACTGGGTCCAAACTCGGCTCAAAATCGCCCCCAGCATTTTCTGAATTTTCTGCAGATCGCGCATGTCACGCGTACGCGTTAGTCACGCGTACGCGTCGCTGGTCATCTTCGCGTGTCACGCGTACGCGTCATGCACACGCACGCGTCGTCTTGCAGAACTCCAATCCACGCGTATGCGTCGGGTACGCGCACGCGTCGCTGTGAGAATCTCCAGATCACGCGCACGCGTGAGTTATGCGTGCGCGTCGCTCTTCGTTGATTGTCTCCTTTATTTCTTGTGCTCCTTCCATTTTTGCAAGCTTCCTCTCCATCCTCTAAGCCATTCCTGTCCTACAAAGCCTGAAACACTGAACACATGGATCACGACATCGAATGGTATAAAGGGGATTTAAAATACACAAATTAAAGGCTTTAGGAAGCAAGTTTTCAACCATAGAACAAAACTAGGAAGGGATTGTAAAATAATGCAAATCATATGAATAAGTGAGCAAAGAATTGATAAAAACCACTCAAATGAGCACAATATAAACCATGAAATAGTGGTCTATCAAACTCCCCACACTTAAACATTAGCATGTCCTCATGCTTAGCTCAAGGATATCAAAAGACTAAATAAGGGAAAGTAAGACTCATGAGATGCAACCTATGAATGCAACTATATGCTAAGATGTTTCTGTGTACTTGGTTAAAAGTAAATAAGTTCTCAAAACAAACATAAATCAAATTCTACTAATTCAAATCATAAAGTAAGGACAAGTAAACTTGTAAGAAGACAGCTCATGAAAGCAGGGAACATAGAATCAAGCATTGAACCCTCACTGATAGTGTATATGCACTCTAGTCACTCAAGTGTATAGGGTAATCACTCTACTCTTCTCTAGTCATGCTTTCTAAACTTTGTTCTTCACCTAACCAATCAACAAATATTTAATGTACCAATGTAAACATCATGAGGTCTTTTCAAGGTTGTAATGGGGCTAAGGCAAAGGTGAGGATATATGTATGGCTAAGTGAGCTATAAATTGAATCCTTGACTAACCTAAGCTCTCACCTATACACACACTCTATATAACTTCTAAAATTATGTCTAGCTACCCAAAGTTCTCACTTTTTCATCTCATACTCATGCATCAACTTTCTTTTAATTTGTATCACATATGCATTGATCTTTTATTAATTTAATATTGGGGTAATTTTGTCTCCTTATTTATTTATTTATTTAATTGAATATTTTTTGGGTTTTTTTTAGAATATAAAAGTAAATATAACATATCAATGCACATGGACTTTTAATTTTTCTGGTCTCACATGAGTAGGTACCCAAATTCTTAATATTTTGTCATTTAAACACTGTACACTTTCATTAACCCATGTTTCCACAATTCTCCACACTTAGTTGATACACAATCTCTATCTTAAGCTAACCAAAGATTCAATTTGGGGTATTTAATTATTTTTCCGCTTAAGGCTAGTGATGTGGTAAAATATAGAACAAATGGGGATTAAAAGGCTCAAGGTGGCTAACAAAGGTAATTGAAAGGGTAGGCTATTTAGGATAAGTGAGCTAACAATAAATGATGGCCTCAATCATATGCATGCATATAAATACACTAAACATTGGACATATAGAGTGGAACAAAATATAGATTACAATCATAGAGAAGGAAACACACACAAGAATAAAATATTATGGTTAAATAATGTAACCATGTAATTAAGCTCAAATCTCACAGGTTGTGTGTTCTTAGCTACAATTTATGTTCCAAATTACAATTTTCAAACAAGTTTTAACTCAAAAGTTTTAATTTAAATTAGTTTAATTTTTAAAATAGAGTCTTGAAAAAAAATTTATCATTTTTCAACCAAATAGAACATGCATGCAAACAGGTACTGACCTATTGGTGTTAAGAAAGAGCAATTACCTCCAGAAGTCAGGTACTGACCGACCTCCCCACACTTAAAGCGACGGTGCCATCAGTCAGGAACAAAGGGGGGCTGGTAGCAGCATCTCCACAGTCGGGATTGTCATGGCTCCCTGTGCTGGTAGATGAAGTGGAGTCCGGGGTATCTGGGTCTTCTTCAGGTGGTTGGTTGCTAACAATCAGCTTCTTGAGGTATGTAAATCGGCGCTTGTTACGGCACTCCATTCGCTTTGCCTGCCGGTCAAGCTGGTCCAACTTCTCAAGTATCTGAAGGAGCAGTTGATTTGTTGAAGGTGCTTGTGATGTAGAAGGAGAAGGAATATCTCCGGCCGATTCTGCAGGCCAGTTGGTAGTGGCTGCTGGGGGTTTGATGTACTTCCCGTTAGGGACGTACTGATCATCCCGTGGAATCATGGCCTTGGTGTCCCCAGCTCTGTAGGAGACTCCGGCTGCTGAGACTAGATCTGAAACCAAGGTGGGTAAGGGTAGATTGCCCGCGATCTGTACGTGTCCTATGGCATACTGGAGGTGTCTTGGTAAGTTGAGAGGCTAGTTTGTAAGGATACACCAGAGGAGAACAGCCATATCTACAGTGAAGGAGGACTCGTGAGTGCTCGGGAAGACGTAATGGAACATAATCTATGCGCATACTCGAGCCTCCAAGGTGAGTGCTGAAGCCAATATACCCTTAGGTCGGGATCGATGGTATCCATAGATCCATTTGCTGCCAGGTTGTGCTATAACTCTGAGGACGGTGTCCCAGCCAAATTGGTATGTCTGGCACTTGAAGGAGGCTTCTTGGAATGCGTCCAATCCTTCTGGAGCAGGGGGAAGATCTAAAGCTCGCTGCATGGCCCCTTCGGATATAGGGACTTGTTTTCCACGGACGTAGACAGACTGCAGGGCTGGCATGTAAAAATTGGAGTAGAATTCAACTACCCATGAGAGATTAACCTGCCATGGCTGTCTCCGTAAGAATCCCCATTGTATGCGCTCAATTCGGGGCTCTACAAAATCAACAATATGGGTCGGGAGAATGAGTAGGTGTTCATTGTTATAGTTCTGCTCAGCCAGGATGGGGAACATCTGCTCACAGTAGCGGTTAGTGAACCGCGCAGTGTCCCTTGCTGGAAAGGCTTTTTCTGTTTCATTGACCTTAATGATCCTCTTGACTCTCTTTGTTGTCGGTTTGACTGCTGTCGAGGATGGTTCCATAGCTAGTGCTCTTTTTGTTCCTCTCTTTGTCGGTGTTATGGGAGTAGCTTTCTCTTTACCCTTCTTGGTGGCCATCCTAAAAAGAGAAAAGGAAAGTAACATGTAAAGCCAAGGGTTAAACCAAGGAAAAGGGCAGTACAAGTGATAATTAATGCCAAGGTAAAGAAGGATATCGTTAACATATGATCGCGACTACATGTGATCAGTTCATCAATAGAAATATAGCAAGTGCATATTATGGCAAGTAGATGCGAGATGTTTATTAGCATGCCGGCAAAGGCATGAGTAGCATGGATCAAGCATCAATAACTTAAATGTATTATCACTCGTAACAAACTAACAAGCACGTTTGTATTGACAGTTATATTCAATTAATAAAATATTTAAGGGGTTTTGTGAAAAACAGGCATTAGAGTAGAAAGATAGAATAATGAAAAATGCACAATGTCATACGGGCTTTTCACAAACACTTAGCGTGCATGGTAAAGATGTTATTGAAAGTATTAAATTTGGACATGCTAGCAACCCAAAAAAATTAATATTAATTGTCAATCAATCCCTCAATATATCCACAAGCAAAATATAGAAGAAAACAATCACCTAATTAAATTTCTAACACCAATTAAAAGGATGTAAAAAGAAAAAAGAAAGACAAAGAAAACATAGATAATGAAATTAAAAAGAAAAAGAAGAAGGGAATATAAATTAAAGTAATAATAGAAGAGTAAAAGGGGGAAGAAGAAAAGAAGCTTGATGAAGAAGATGAAGAAGGAGAGAGAAAGTAGTAGAAGGCAGGAAGGAATAAAGAAGAAAGAAGGGAGAAGATAGAAGAAAGATTGATAATAGAAAGATAAGTAGAATTAGGGGTTGGGAGATTTGAAATCAGGCGCTGAGGTGGGTTAGCTGTGCGTCGCTTGCGACGCATACGCGTGCATCACGCGTACGCGTGGATCGCGCTACTTTCAAGCGACGCGTACGCGTCAGGGACGTGTACGCGTGACAGGGTTTGTGCAATTGGCGTGGAGGCAGCCTCGCGCACGCACAACTCTCTGTTCAATTCGTACATTTGCCAAAATTTGAGGCGACGTGTGCGCATCAGGGACGCGCACGCGTGAATGGCCTGAATTGGAAAAACGACATGTACGCGTGATAGGGCTTGTGCTTCCAGCACAATTCAAGCCCCACACCATCATAACTCTCTGGCATACACCCATTTACGCCGATTTGCAGGGTCACACGTACGCGTGGAGGGCTGATTTTGCAAGTGACGCGGACGCGTCACGGACGCGTACGCGTGGGCGTGTTTGTGCCTAAAGCACGCCTCCAGCCATGCTCCCACGCAACTCTCTGTTCATTTCTTCTTTGTTTCGCATGCACATACGACGCGTACGCGTCGTGTGCAAATTTGTTTTATGCAGAATGCAGCATGCAAATGAATATGCAGACATTATGGATGAATACTAATAGAAAGAAAGTAAAATAAAATAAGACTGAATATAAAAAGGGACGATCATACCGTGGTGGGTTGTCTCCCACCTAACACTTTGCTTTTATGTCCTTAAGTTGGACGGTCTTCAAGCTCATTCTGCTTCTGTTGGTGGGTCCTCCAAGAGGAAGACCTCTAACTCTTTGTGTTCCTTCATCTTCTCACCATGATAAAGCTTTAGGCGATGTCCATTGACCTTGATGAAATTGGGACTTGAAGGATGACTCAGGTGGAAGACTCCATATGGCTTCGCCTTCTCTACTCTATAGGGGCCTTCCCATTTGGATCTCAACTTTTCTGGCATGAGTCTCAGCCTGGAGTTGTAAAGGAGAACCAGATCTCCAGGTCTGAACTCTCTCCTTTTAATATGCTTGTCATGCACAGCCTTCACCTTATCTTTGTATAATCTGGCGTTGTCATAAGCTTCGAGTCGAAGGGTCTCCAGTTCTGCTAGTTGCAGCTTCCTTTCAGCGCCAGCTTTCTGAAATCCCATGTTGCACTCCCTCACAGCCCATAAAGTCTTGTGTTCCACCTCTACTGGAAGGTGGCAAGCCTTTTCGTACACTAAGCGGAAGGGGCTCATCCCAATGGGTGTCTTGTATGCTGTCCGATACGCCCGGAGCGCATCAACAAGTCTAGTGCTCCAGTCCTTCCTATGAGGCTTGACTATCTTCTCCAGAATGCATTTTATTTTTCTTTAGATACCTCTGCTTGCCCATTGGTCTGGGGATGGTATGCTGTTGCCACTTTGTGAACTATCCCATGCTTCTTCAGTAGTCTTGCTAACCTCCTGTTACAAAAGTGAGTGCCTTGATCACTCACGATTGCTCGTGGTGATCCAAAGCGACAGATAATATGATTTCTAACAAAGGAAACAACAGTGTTAGCATTATCAGTACGGGTAGGAATTGCTTCCACCCATTTAGAAACATAATCTACAACTAACAGTATATAAAGGTAACCACTAGAGTTTGGAAATGGACCCATGAAGTCAATGCCCCAAACATAAAAAATTTCACAGAATAGCATAATCTGTTGGGGCATCTCATCCCTCTTGGATATATTACCAAACCTTTGGCATGGGGAAAAAATTTACAAAAGGCAGTAGCATCTTTAAAAAGAGTAGGCCACCAGAATTCACAGTCTAAAATTTTTCTAGCTGTTCTTTGAGGGCCAAAATGTCCTCCACTCTCAAAAGAGTGGCAGGCCTCTAAATAGACTGGAATTCTGATTGAGGCACACACCTTCTAATTACCTGGTCAGCACCACACCTCCATAAATATGGATCATCCCATATAAAATATTTGGACTCACTTTTCAGCTTATCTCTTTGATGCTTAGTAAAATTAGGAGGGAAAGTATGGCTAATTAGATAATTAGCTACAGGTGCATACCAAGGAACTACTTCAGATACTGCGTGCAAGCTATCAAATAGAAAAGCATCATTGATAGAAGTGGAGTCAGTCTTAATGTGCTCAAGGCGACTCAAGTGGTCTGCCACTAAATTCTGGGAACCACTCCTATCCTTAATTTCTAAGTCAAATTCTTGCAGCAGCAATACCCAACGTATTAGCCTTGATTTAGACTCTTTTTTAGCTATAAATACTTTAGAGTTGCATGGTCTGAGTACACTACCACTTTAGTACCAAGTAAATAGGCTCGATATTTATCCAGAGCAAAAATAATAGCTGATGCCAAGGCATCTTAGCCTAGTTTTACTAGTCTTTTTCCTTTGTTTTAATAGATTTTATACACTTTCTTGAGTTACAAGTAAGCCATTTGGGTGGAAATTCATGTATATTTGGATTCAATCAACCATGAGTAAATTGATGCATTTTCATGAGGTTTTGTGCTATAATTGCTTATATGTCAAGGATGATAATAAGTCTCATGATTTTAGCATAGCTTTGATGCATTTGTTGATTGATGACATGTGACCAAAAGGCTTGGAGGAAGGTTGAAGAAAGGGGATGGCAGAAGGCAGCAAAACCACCCTGGGAAAGCTCAAGTTTGTGCCAACGTTTGCCTTAAACTTGAGGTCAAACGTTGGCTTAAGAAAGAACCCAGGAGATGCCAAAGTTTGCGCCAACGTTTGCCTCAAACTTGAGGTTAAACGTTGGCTCAAAAACTAACCCTAGAGGAGCCAACGTTCACGCCAACGTTTGCCTCAAACTTGAGGTCAAACGTTGGCACAATTACTACCCAGGGGAGGAGCCAACGTTCACGCCAACGTTTGCCTCAAACTTGAGGTCAAACGTTGGCACAACTACTACCCAGGGGAGGAGCCAACGTTCACGCCAACGTTTGCCTCAAACTTGAGGTCAAACGTTGGCTTCACAATGTTCTTGGAGGGAGCACGTTTGAGCTCATGTTTGACCTCAAACGTGAACTCAAACGTAAGTGACAGAAAAGTACCGTTCTGCATAATTTCCAACACGTAAACGTTTGAGTTAAAGTTTGCCTCAGACTTTGACTCAAACTTAAAGGCTCCAAGTCCAAATTGCAAACGGATTTCTTCTCAAGTCCAAGAGCAACCAACTGAGGCTATCTTCAATCCAATTTCATCAAGGCCAAGGCCCAAATTCAAGGCTTCAAGACCATTAGAAGAAAGTGTATAAATAGAACTTAGTTTGATTTAGAAACGACGGGAACTTTTTACTTTTGAACGTTGGTACCTCTTTGAGAATTTTTCTTACTGTAACTTTGATTTTGGATCTTGGAGGAGAATTGAATTCTCTTCCTCTCTGGGTTTTCTGTTTTTCTTTTTGAAAAGCTTTACTTGAGTCTTGGGTGTTGAGAATTGAGGAAATTCTGTCTCAATCTCACCTTGAGATCTCTCTTTGTTTCTTTCACTGCACCATTGGAGAATTTGAGATTTAAATTTGCTTCTTCCACTGTTTGATTTTAAAATTCACTTGCAATTGATCTTTGAATTGGATCAAGGAAGGTAGTGTGATCTAGACTTAGTTTTCTAGTCTCTTGACCCCTGAGATCTGAAATTTCCTTTTAATTCATTTGTTGAATGCTTCTTCAAGCTAATTTACTTTTCTGTTTGAGATCTACTTCAATTCAATTCATCTTTTACTTTCCTGCTTGTTGCAATTTACTTTTCCCTGTTTAATTTCTGCAATCCCAATTCCCAATTTCTTTTATAATCCAAGAAATTTACATTTCTTGCACTTTAAGCCTCAGTCATTTATATTTCTTGCAATCTATGTTTCTGTAATTTATATTACTTGCACTTTAAGATTAAGCTTCTTTACTTTCTTTGCCCTTTAATTTACAGTTAATTACCCATCCTCCTTTAAATTTCATGCAATTTAGCTTCTGTCAATTACAAATCACTCAAATCAACTCTTATTCGCTTGACTAAATCAACCACTAAACTAAAATTGCTCAATCCTTCAATCCCTGTGGGATCGACCTCACTCACGTGAGTTATTATTACTTGATGCGATCCGGTACACTTGCCGGTGAGTTTTGTGTTGGATCGTTTTTCACATATCAAGTTTTTGTCGCCGTTGCTGGAGATTGATTAGATTGACAATGATAAAGTGAGGTGGTGGTCTAGATCAAGCACTTTTTCTTTTCTGTTTCTTTAATTTTTGACTAACACACTAACTGTTTGAATTTTTGCCTAAGCTAAACAAAACTTCACTCTAGCAATGGATTGAAGTGTTACTGTTTTTCTGGTTTTGGTTGATTTTTTTGTTTTAGTTGTATGTCAGGAACAAGGGGAGCCATACCCACTTTTTGTGAACAAGACGAAAGAACCCTCAGGAGGTTAAGAAGAGCAGAAAGAGGGAAAGGCATTGTTGGAGAAGAGGACTCAGAAGAAGAATTCCAAGACATGGAGGAACACTCAACAAACCCAACGAATCCACCAGGAGGAGCAGCCAACAACAACAACAATCCACCACAGAGAAGAGTTTTGGCTTCCTATACATTTGCAAATCCTAGACATTATGGGAGTAGCATTCTTGCCCCAAATGTTAATGCAAATAACTTTGAACTAAAGCCACAACTCATCACATTGGTTCAAAATAACTACTCCTATGGAGGAGGACCACTTGAAGACCCAAACCAATATTTATCCACCTTTCTGAGGATTTGTGATACTGTCAAAACCAATGGTGTACATCTTGACATTTACAAGTTGCTGTTATTTCTATTCTCCCTCAGAGACAAAGCTACTCAATGGTTGGAATCCTTTCCAAGAGATAGCATCAACAATTGGGAAGATCTAGTGAGCAAATTCCTTGCCAAATTTTACCCGCCTCAGAGAATTATTAGATTGAAGACTGAAGTACAAACATTCACACAGATGGATACTGAACCCATCTATGAGGCATGGGAGAGATACAAGGCTCTAATCAGGAAGTGTCCTCCTGAAATGTTCAATGAATGGGACATATTGCAGAATTTTTATGAAGGCTTGACATTGAAATCTCAGGAGGAGGCTCTTTGCAACTCATGAAAACAGCAGAGGAGGCCCAAAATCTTATTGATATAGTGGCTAACAACCAATATTTCTTTGCTCATCAAAGGCAACGTCAACCATCACAAAGGAAAGGAATGATGGAGTTGGAAGGAGTGGACTCAATCTTAGCTCAAAACAAAATGATGCAGCAGCAGATTCAGCAACAATTTGAGCAAATGGCCAAGAGGATTGATAGCCTTTAAGTTGCAGCAGTAAATACAAGTCAGCCATCAACCACATGGGGACAAGGTGAAGAAGTTTGTGAAGATCAACAGCAAGAACAAGTGAATTATATGCATAATCAAGGCTCTGGACACAATGAGGTTTATGGTGACACCTATAACCCATCCTAGAAGAACCACCCCAACCTCGAATTGGGAAGACAATCACACTCAGACTCAACAACCATGGTAAAGGAATTCAAACCAAAATAGTTGAAAAAATACAAACCACAACAACCAGCAGAATAACAACCAAAATACATACAGAAAATCCCAAACACTTACCCCAACTCTAACCATCATCCATCCAATAATCAAACCACCAACATCTACAGGATCGGTAAGCAGCACATGGGATTAGACGTCTACTAGGAAAAGTAGATGCATCCGGAGAGGACGTTACGGGCGGACACTAGGTGCTGTGTATGGAAAATGCCGCCAGCACAGCTCTCCTTCTAGTTCTAAACCAATAGTGCCATGTTCCGAACATCTCAGAGGATCACCAATTTGGATATCTTAATGGAGAAAATGATGAAGCACCAAGAGATGACACAAAGAACCAGGAAGCTTCCATGAAGAATATGGAGAGGCAGATTAGACAGCTATACAAGCAAATTGCTATTGAGAGACCATCAAGCTCACTACCAAGTGACACTATTCCTAATCCAAAAGAGGAGTACAAAACTATATAGCTAAGGAGTGGAAAGATATTGGTGGACAACAAAGAAGCAACCAAGAAAGCTATGGACATCAACAAAGAACCAACAGAAAAAGAGGAAGCTAGCAACAAAGAATGTGACAACAGGCAAGCAGGCTCAAGAAAAGGAAGACCAACCATAAATCTCAAGAAAGGGAAAGGAAGCAATGGAGGAATCAACCAAGGATCACAGGCAGGGAGTGAACTTCACACCTTCATTGTCATATCCCCAAAGGTTCAACAAAGAGACAAAGGATCAACACTTTCACAAATTCCTTGAGACTTTCAAGAAGTTGGAGATAAACATTCCCTTGGCTGAGGCACTAGAGCAGATGCCTCTATATGCCAAATTTTTGAAAGAACTTATTAACAAGAAGAGGAGTTGGCATGAGAATGAAACTATAATGCTCACTGAAGAATGCAGGGCATTAATTCAAAAAGGACTTCCACCCAAACTTGAAGATCCTGGAAGTTTCTTTCTGCCTTGTACCATTGGAAGATTGATCATCAACAAGGCAATGTGTTATTTAGGGGCAAGCATCAACATAATGTCCTCTTCTTTGGTGAAAAAGCTTTGTATAGAGGAAGTGAAGCCAATACAAATGTCTCTGGAACTGATAGATAAGTCAGTAATATATCCCAGGGTGTGATTGAAAACCTTCTAGTTAAGGTGGACAAATTCATATTCCCTGCAGACTTGTGGTCTTAGACTTAGATGAGGATGAAGGTGACTCCATCATACTTGGAAGACCATTCTTGGCCACATCTAGGGCCATTATAGATGTGGAGCAAGGAGAGCTGACCCTCAGAATGCATAATGAAAGCATCACTCTGAATGTATTTCCAGAAACACAGCTCATTGATGAAAAAAAGAACTGCATGGAAACTGACAAGGAAGACTTGCAATGGAAGGAAGGAAGTAACAAGACAACCAGTAATCACCCTCTAAAGCAAGAAACAGACAACACAGCAAGAAAAAAAGAGAATGAGATGATGCAGAATGATGAAGGAACTCAAGAAAAAATTGAAGTGTTGACCACTAAGAAAGAAACTCCCAAAACAAAGTCCTCTGTCAAAAAAGAAAGATCAACAAAAAGAAGAAAGAAAAGCAAGAAAAAGACTCAGAAGGGGTGGAAAAACAAGAAGATCCCAACTGAGGGGTTCTCCAAGGGTGATGAAGTACAATTGATTTATCAACAGTTAGGAACAAGCCAACAAGCCAATGAGTGCTACACAGTTTGCAAAATACTCTCACTTGAGCATGCTGAAATTGAGCATCAAGGAACAAAAAGGAAGCTCACAGTGAGGGGAGACAAGCTGAGACACTGTAGTCGTCAACCACCCTAATGGGGGCCAATGTCAAGCTAGTGACAATAAACGAGCGCTCCATGGGAGGCAACCCATAATTTAATTTTCTTGTCTTTAATAATTCAATATGAATAATAATTGTTGCACTAACTTGAATTCAACTCTTTCTAGACAAAATTGGCAACTGTTCATGGCATTAGAGGGCATATGATCGAATTCTAAGTTTGGTGTGCCCACAAGCACACCATGACATATGTTCCTTGGGCTGTGTAATCAATCATTCAGCTTGATTTGGTACATATTGCAAGAACAAGCCATGAAAGTATATATATATATATATATATATATATATATATATATATATATATATATATATATATATATATATATGAAGATCTAATCGAAAGTGGCATTGAAACTTTAAAAAAAAGGGCAATAGTTGGAGGAAGTATCATTTTGGACTATACAACCAAACATTAAGTTTGGTCTTCTCCAAAAATGTACAAAAGAAAGCCACGGTTAAATAAGCATAAGGAATTATATTCAATCTATAGTTTTAAATATGAAAGGTTCTCTTGTTGCAATTTGATAATGCTTGTTTTGTTGTGATTATTAGGTAGTCAGAGAACTATTCAATGGAGGGGACAAGACAAAGAAAGGCAAGCTAGCATAAGGACAAAAATGGATCACATGGCTTGAAGGGAGAATCTGTACAACCTTGGGAAAGCACCTTGATGGCCGAAGAGATACACTTCATGAAGAGGCAAAACTTTGTCCTCATTCAACTTTGCATGCACTCCCTTGATTTGTAAATTGTCCAAATGAATCCTAACCATCCATCCCTCATTAAAATGACTATAAAAAGCCTCCCTTAAGCCATGCACATGAACGAAGAAACTGCACACATCTTGGATTCCAACCATTCAAACCTTGTGTTCTTCATTACCAAAACCCTAACACCTTGGTTCATCATCATCTACCATACTACCTTAGCCTCAAAACACTTCTCCTCCAAGAGCACACAAACATATCCAATCTTCTCCACACACCCGTAACCTCAACAATATCAACCAATCAAAGGAGCATGGCTTCTTCTTCAAGGACCAAACGAAGAAGAGGAAAGGAACCCATGATTGAAAAAAGTGAACCCGAATATGATCAATGGAAGTTCAAATCGTGGTACCATCAATTGCAAATAGAATGGATGAATGGTAAACATATATCCGGAAGTCCCACTTTTATTACCGGATGAAGGGTGCCAGAAAATGAAAGCCAAGATTAAAAAGAGGAGATGGGAAGAGCTCACCTCACTAATCACTAGGATCAATGCAAACATTATAAGGGAATTTTATGCTAATATCCCAAGGCTTAACGTGAATGAAGCCCCAACTTACAAGAGTTATGTACGGGGAACGGAAGTGAATTTTAGTTCAAAGACTATCAAAAAAAAAAAAAGAACTATCATGTTATACTGTATAATAATGGGAGGAGAAGTGAAGGTTCACGAGCTCATTGCAAGTGATATTCAAAGGATTGCAGAGAAGAGTTCATCTAAAGCTTGGCTACACTACCCAACATGGTTGAATCCAGGCCTACCTGTGACATTCGAGAGGATGATGAATGTCACAGAGACACAATAAGGTCAAAGGCCACAAAAAGGGAGAAGAAGAGAAGAACCACAAGAAGAACCACAAGGAGAACAAGAGGAACAACAACAATTCCTACCACAGAACAACATGGACATGGTTCAGATGCAAGAGGCAATTGAGAGGTTGTCACAACAATACATGGGGATTCAAGAGAAGCAGGAAGAATTTCATTCATAGTACACGAGGTCTCAACAAAGACAAGAGGAGCTTCAGTTGAGGATGATGAGTCAACAAAGGGATTATGAGTCAAGATCCTTAGTGATGCAACAGGAACAAGCTTTCCAATTTCATAAATCATTTGACCAGTTGACCCAACTGCAAGCTAAGAACATGAGAGCTTTCAAAGAATTCACAACCCTTCAGGATGCAAGGTATGAAGTTCAAGCTGACTATAACATAAACAACCAAATAAAGTTGAGCTACATTGCGGATCACCTACACAATATAGAACCAGCATTTCCTACTTATGATGAATACTTCAAGGGGAAGAATGAAAGAGAAGTAGAAAAAGCATTATTCCTTGAAGATAGAGTAAAAGAGACAATGAAGAAAGCTGGATTTTGGCAAAAGCTAACAGGCAAGGGCAAGGGAGAAACCAGCAAACAAGCAAGTGAGAAGAAAAAGAAAGACAATTGAAAGGTGGAATTGCTCTTTGCTTATCACATTCAATAAAGAAAGAGCATACTTGTTTAGTTGATAATCATTTTATTTTAATAGTCTTTGCATCCTGTCTGTTTAACTTTGCAATAAATAGGCTAGCCTAAGTGTGTTCTTGTGTTTATTCACGCTCACCTAACTAATTGCATGCTTTGTCCCCTGTGCCTTTTTAATTCAATAAAAGAGAAATGTTTGAATTAGGAAGTAAATGTCCAATGTTGCAAAAGTAAGAATTAAAGTCAGTGGTGGTATTTGTTGATTTAATGCATGGTTCATAAAATAAATGCTGCATAATGATATGTTCTTTGAAGTGTGAACTGGTTTGTTGTTATGAAGGCTTGTACCATTTAGGATCCCTTGAGAATGAAATAAAATAGAAAGAAAAAGAAAGAGAAAAAGCCAAGAATGGCAAGGAAAATAAACAATAAGGCTAGGCACCAATAGCTTGGACCCTAGGACACATGCCTATGGTGTTTTTGTACTAGGATATACTTGGACAAGTAAGTTCTGAGGAGTATTTCAAAACTTGGACACTTAGATCAACTGATTTGGGATTGCCAACTGAAAGTCCACAATAAAGAGCAACCTAGCTACAAAACACTTAGTTATCCAAAGAGATGCTGGGTATCAATGATCCTAGGAAGAAAAGGGTGAGCCATGTGTCTGTGGTGAAGGAATGTTGAGCAAAAATTAAGCCAAAGGCTGCTGCAACATTTGCCACCAAGCCTTCTAAGAATAATAAGCTCTCTGAGCAAAACAAAGAAGGAAAAGTTAGTAAGGGAACAAGCCAAAGTAAAGCCTTATAGCAGCAAACTTAGTAAACCTTTGAGGAAACATCTCTTATGTAACAGCAAGCAATAAATGAACTATCATTGTCTGCATACAAACTCCATGGACTAAATTCAACTATATGCTCAATAAGGATATGCACACTTCTCTATTTCATGTCATTCTCTCTTATGTTTGATGCTTGCTTGGGGACAAGCAAGATTTAAGTTTGGTGTTGTGATGCCAAGGCATCTTAGCCTAGTTTTACTAGTCTTTTTCCTTTATTTTTAATAGGTTTTATACACTTTCTTGAGTTACAAGTAAGCTATTTGGGTGGAAATTCATGTGTATTTGGATTCAATCAACCATGAGTAAATTGATACATTTTCATGAGGTTTTGTGCTATAATTACTTATATGTCAAGGATGATAATAAGTCTTATGATTTTAGCATAGCTTTGATGTATTTGTTGATTGATGACAGGTGACCAAAAGGCTTGGAGGAAGGTTGAAGAAAGGGGATGGCAGAAGGCAGCAAAACCACCCTGGGAAACCTCAAGTTTGTGCCAACGTTTGCCTCAAACTTGAGGTCAAACGTTGGCTTAAGAAAGAACCCAGGAGATGCCAAAGTTTGCGCCAACGTTTGCCTCAAACTTGAGGTCAAACGTTGGCTCAAAAACTAACCCTGGAGGAGCCAACGTTCATGCCAGCATTTGCCTCAAACTTGAGGTCAAACGTTGGCACAATTACTACCCAGGGGAGGAGCCAACGTTCACGCCAACGTTTACCTCAAACTTGAGGTCAAATGTTGGCACAATTAATACCCAGGAGAGGAGCCAACGTTCACGCCAACGTTTGCCTCAAACTTGAGGTCAAACGTTGGCACAACTACTACCCAGGGGAGGAGCCAACATTCACGCCAACGTTTGCCTCAAACTTGAGGTCAAACGTTGGCTTCACAATGTTCTTGGAGGGAGCACGTTTGAGCTCATGTTTGACCTCAAACGTGAACTCAAACGTGAGTGACAGAAAAGCTCCGTGCTGCATAATTTCCAACACGTAAACGTTTGAGTTAAAGTTTGCCTCAAACTTTGACTCAAACTTAAAGGCTCCAAAGTCCAAATTGCAAACGGATTTCTTCTCAAGTCCAAGAGCAACCAATTGAGGCTATCTTCAATCCAATTCCATCAAGGCCAAGGCCCAAATTCAAGACTTGAAGACCATTAGAAGAAAGTTTATAAATAGAAGTTAGTTTGATTTAGAAACGACGGGAACTTTTTACTTTTGAACGTTGGTACCTCTTTGAGAATTTTTCTTACTGTAACTTTGATTTTGGATCTTGGAGGAGAATTGAATTCTCTTCCCCTCTGGGTTTTCTATTTTTCTTTTCTGAAAAGCTTTACTTGAGTCTTGGGTGTTGAGAATTGAGGAAATTCTGTCTCAATCTCACCTTGAGATCTCTCTTTGTTTCTTTCACTGCACCATTGGAGAATTTGAGATTTAAATTTGCTTCTTCCACTGTTTGATTTTAAAATTCACTTGCAATTGATCTTTGAATTGGATCAAGGAAGGTAGTGAGATCTATACTTAGTTTTCTAGTCTCTTGACCCCTGAGATCTGAAATTTCCTTTTAATTCATCTGTTGAATGCTTCTTCAAGCTAATTTACTTTTCTGTTTGAGATCTACTTCAATTCAATTCATCTTTTTCTTTTCTGCTTGTTGCAATTTACTTTTCCCTGTTTAATTTCTGCAATCCCAATTTCCAATTCCTTTTATAATTCAAGCAATTTACATTTCTTGCACTTTAAGCTTCAGTCATTTACATTTCTTGCAATCTAAGTTTTTGCAATTTATATTACTTACACTTTAAGATTCAGCTTCTTTACTTTCTTTACCCTTTAATTTACAGTCAATTACCCATCCCCCTTTAAATTTCATGCAATTTAGCTTCTGTCAATTACAAATCACTCAAATCAACTCTTATTCACTTGACTAAATCAACCACTAAACTAAAATTGCTCAATCCTTCAATCCCTGTGGGATCGACCTCACTCACATGGTTATTATTACTTGATGCGACCCGGTACACTTGCCGGTGAGTTTTGTATTGGATCGTTTTCCACACATCAATAGCCAGAAGCTCTTTTTTAGTGGTGGTGTAATTAGACTGAGCAGTGTCTAAGGTCTTAGAAGCGTAAGCAATTATGAAAGGATCCTTACCTTCGTGCTAAGCTAGTGCCGCTCCTACTGCATGGTTGGAGGCATCATCACACATAATCTCAAAAGGCTGGCTCCAGTCTGGTCCTCTCACAATCGGGGCTTAAGTCAAGGCAATTTTCAGCTTATCAAATGCTTGCATGCAATCCTCACTGAACTCGAACTCAACATCTTTCTGCAGCAGTCTAGATAAAGGCAATGCTACCTTACTGAAATCCTTGATAAATCTCCGGTAGAAACTTGCATGACCAAGGAACGAACAGACTTCCCTCATGGAGGAGGGGTAAGGTAAACTAGAAATGATATCTACCTTTGCTGGATCTACAGAAATACCGGTATTAGAAATAACATGTCTTAGAACAATCCCTTGTTTTATCATAAAAATACATTTTTTAAAATTCAATACAAGGTTTGAACTAATACACCTGTCTAATACTCTAGCTAAACTATCCAAGCAAAGGTTAAAGGAATCACCATATACGCTAAAATCATCCATAAAAACTTTCATATAGCTTTCGATAAGATCTGAAAAGATACTCATCATACATCTTTGGAAAGTAGCCGGTGCATTACATAAGCCAAAAAGCATCCTCTTATATGCATACGTTCCAAAGGAACATGTAAAAGTAGTCTTTTCCTGATCTTCAGGAGCTATATGAATTTGAAAATAGCCTGTATAACCATCTAAAAAACAGTAATGGGATTTACCTGACAGGCGATCAAGCATCTGATCAATAAATGGCAAGGGGTAGTGATCCTTGCGAGTAGCTTGGTTGAGACGCCTGTAATTAATGCAAACTCTCCATGAATTCTGCACTCTAGTTGTCAGGAGCTCTTCATGCTCATTCTTTACTGTTGTGACTCCAGACTTCTTGGGCACCACTTGTACTGGACTGACCCATTCGCTATCTGAGATGGGGTAAATGATATCTGCTTCAAGTAGCCTGGTCACTTCTTTATTGACAACTTCTAAGATGGTGGGATTCAATCTTCTTTGGGGTTGACGGACAAGCCTTGCTCCCTCTTCTAAGAATATTCTATGCTCACAAACTTGAGGGCTAATGCCTACTATATCCGCCAAGCTCTACCCAATTGCTTTCTTGTGTCTTCTCAGCACACTGAGCAGATGCTCCTCCTGTTGGAAAGTGAGTTCCCTTGCAATGATAACTGGGAGCTTCTGATTATCCTCAAGGTAAGCATACTTGAGGTGGGGTGGAAGGGGCTTTAATTTCAATATATGCTCATGGCTAGGCTCTGGATCATCTGGAACTAGTGATAATGGCAAAGTGTCCGCATTGTGTTCAGAGGGTGTCCCCACACTTGGACCTTGCTCCATGTGCCTCTCTTCTACTTCTTCTTGGTGAACTGCAGCTACAGTTTCATCAATGATGTCGCACTGGAAGATAGAATGATCTTTCAGAGGGTGCTTCATAGCTTCATTCAAATTGAAACTCACTGCTCTGCCATCTATCTCAAAGAAGTAAGTTCCTGAGAAGGCATCCAGCTTGAACTTTGAAGTCTTCAGGAACGGCCTTCCAAGCAGGATTGATGATGGTCTTCCTGAGTCATTAGGGGGCATTTTCAAGATATAGAAGTCAATGAGAAATGTGAGCCCCTTAATGCTTACCAGTACGTCTTCAGCAATTTCAACCACTGTGATGATGCTTTTATCTGCTAAAACAAAACGAGCTGCCGACCTTTTTAAGGGAGGGAGCCTCAAAGCATCATATATAGACAATGGCATAATACTCACGCACGCTCCTAAATCACACATGCAGTAAGAAAATATTACACTCCAATGGTACAGTTAACCATGCATGGACCTGGATCACTACATTTTTCAGGTATACCTCCCATTAAAGCAGATATAGAATTACCTAAAAGAATAGTTTCTAATTCATTAATTTTATCTTTATGTATGCATAAATTTTTCAGAAACTTTGCATATTCAGGTACTTGTTGAATAACATAAAAAAGGGGAACAGTTACCTCAATCTTTTTGAAAATTTCTACCATTTTGGGATCAAGTTCTATCTGCTTCCTGGACTTCCTTGCAAGGTGTGGAAATGGGATTGGAATGGCGCCACTTGCAGCTTCTGCGTCCTTTGGTGCTCCATTCCTTGGCTGAGCTACTTCTTCTTCAACCATGTCTTGTACTTCCTCTTCCTCTTCAACATCTTTCACTTCAACTATGTCTTCAACTGGGGTGTGTTCTTTTGGGCTTGGCTCCTCCTGATTCCTCTTTTACAGTGTAGTTTCGGACCTCAAAGTGATGGCATTGATGCCACTCTTGGAGTTGGGTAAGGGTTGAGAAGGAATTTCATTGGAGCTTGAAGGTTGATTATTGGAAGTATTCATTGATCCAATCTGTAAGGCAAGAGCTTGTATAGCAGAGGTCAGACCGTTCAAGGTAGAGCTAAGTGTATTCTCCATGGCCTTTTGTCTTTGTTCAATAGACTAAAGCACTTCGTCATGAGAAGAAGAAGAAGCGTAAGTGATCTGAGGGACCTGCTGTTGGTTGTTCTGAGGTGCTTGGGACTGCCTTAAGTGAGGTGCTTTGTAGGGCTGGTTTTGGTTCTGCTGTCTGTTGTTGTTATTCTACCTCTGATTTTCATTGTTGTCTCTGCCTCCTCTGTTGTAGTTGTCCCTCCAACCTTAGTTGAAATTGTCCCTCCATCCCTGGTTGGAATGGTCTCTCCATCCCTGGTTGGAGTTGTCTTGCCAACCTTGGTTGTAGTTTCCACCTTGGTTGTAATTTCCGCCTTGTTGATTGTACCCTTGATTCAGGTGGTCATAGAAATTGTGAGTAGCTGCCAAGGTGTTGTCCTCTTGTTGGAGCTGCGGACACTCATCAGTGTAATGACTATAATCAGCACATATTCCACATACTCTCTGAGGGACTAACTGTTGACTTTGTTGTGGTGGAGGAGGCTGAGGTTGTTGTTGGCTCAGATGTATCTGCTTCAGTAGGTTGGTCATCTCACATATACTCTGTGTAAGAGCAGAAGTCTCAATGCTAGAGGAAACCTCTGCAACAGCCTTTGAGTGGTTATTTCTGTGCCTGTGATTCCGGGTGGACTCAGCTAGGTCGCTGATCAGTTGCCACGCTTCATCTGCGGTCTTGTACTTTTTCAGAGAACTATTACTAGCACCATCCAATGTAGTCTTATCCCGAGGCTTCATGCCTTGAGTGAAGTAGCTGATCAACACCAACTTGTCAATCATGTAGTGGGGGCATGCGTCCAGAAGATTTTTGAAGTGCTCCCAGTACTCATAAAGAGTCTCCGATTCACCTTGAATGATGCAGGAAATCTCTTTTTTCAGTCTATCTGTTACTTCAGCTAGGAAGTATTTTTCCAAGAATTTTCTCCTGAGCGTATCCCAGTTAGTAACAACTGCCTCAGGTTGGGAGTAGTACCACTCCCTCGCCTTTTCCTCAAGAGAAAATAGGAAGGCGATTAACAGAACAGAAGTTTCATCTACACCATGACGCCTAATAGTAGAACATGCTGTCTGAAAATCCCTAAGGTGCTTGATAGGCTCCTGAGCAGGTAAGCTATGAAACTTAGGTATTAAGTTTATTAGCGCGGTCTTCAGTTCAAAATCTGCAGCCAGATTTGGGTGACGCGCTTGATACGGTTGCAGAGTAAAATCTGGGGCTCCTGTCTCCTAGAGAGTAATTCTCCTGGGTGCTGCCATATTACCTGCACGTAAATCCACAGAATCATTAGTAGAGGAGCTTGTTTTTCCCTCAGATGGCGGTTCAGATTCGCCCTCAGATGAGACTGGTGAATTGATAATAATCACTTCACCACCCTCAGAGGCTAACCGACGCCGAGCTCGCCTAATACATGAAAGAGTCCTTTCAATTTCAGGATCAAATGCGGCTAAGCTCGGATCAGGCAGTGAACGCGTATTTCAACGAAAGAAACATATAGCTCATGGTAAAAATAAAATAAAATATGCAAATAAATAAAATTAAAAATATTTTACACCAATTAATAAATTAGCACGCTATTGCAACTCCCCGACAACGGCGCCAAAAATTGATGTGTGGCGGAAATCGATCGATTAAGAAATCAATATAGAAATACGTTGTGAGTATAGTTCTTAACCAGCAAAAATTCGCTCATCAATTTAGAAACGTTGTCACAAAATTAGAATAAAAATACTGGGAGTATGAGTCCCAGGTCGTCTCCCAACGAGTTGACAAAAGAGTGCTATTTTATTAATCAGAAGTTTTCCGAGAAATTTTGAGAGTTGAATGACAGAAAATAAATAATTGTAATTTAGTGCAATGAAAATTAAGAGGTTTATATTATTCAAAATAAAACACCTTGACTGGGAAAATGATTAATTGGAAGTTCTATCCTTGTTGGAATTCTCTCAAGTGTAGTATAAAGAGATTGTTGTTTTCACTTAGTTAACCCTTACTAAATAAAGGAAAGTCAAGTGATTGAGCTAACTCTTATTCGCAAATCCTAGTCCTCTCCCTTGGGAAGGACTAGCGTTAGTAAATAGAGAATTAGCCAACAATTTCCAATTTAACTAATCACTTGAGCATTCCAACTCAAGTGTCTCCTTTTAATCAATCCCCATGTCAAGTTGGAAATCTACTCCATTGACATGAATATAACGCTCACAGAAATATAAGAAAAAGACATGATAAATTAAATAAAAATAGGGATCGAAAATCAATTAAAGGGAAAATTAGTTCTCTGTATTAATAAATCCAAAATGCAACATACCTATCTGAACAGGGTTAATAAGTAATCAAAAGAGTAAAGGAATAAGAAAACAAACTAGAATAGTAACTTCAACGGAGGTGGTGACTCTCTCAATACCCAAAGCAAAAGCATAAAACTAGAAATCTATGAATGTAAAGAAAACCTAGAGGAAGAGTAATTTTTCTCTCTAGATTCAGATCTAAAAACTAAAACTATGCTAATGAGAATCTGTCTTGAGTCTATGCCTGTTCTCTGGCTCTAGTCCGTGTTTCTGGGCCGAAAACTGGGTCCAAACTCGGCCCAAAATCGCCCCCAGCATTTTCTGAATTTTCTGCAGATCGCGCATGTCACGCATACACGTCAGTCACGTGTACGCGTCGCTGGTCATCTTCGCGTGTCATGTGTACGCGTCATGCACGCGCACGCGTCATCTTGCAGAACTCCAATCCACGCGTATGCGTCGGGTACGCGCACGCGTCGCTGTGAGAATCTCCAGATCACGCACATGCGTGAGTTATGCGTGCGCGTCGCTCCTCGTTGATTGTCTCCTTTATTTCTTGTGATCCTTCCATTTTTGCAAGCTTCCTCTCCATCATCTAAGCCATTCTTGTCCTACAAAACCTGAAACACTGAACACACGGATCACGGTATCGAATGGTATAAAGGAGATTTAAAATACACAAATTAAAGGCTTTAGGAAGCAAGTTTTCAACCATAGAACAAAACTAGGAAGGGATTGTAAAATCATGCAAATCATATGAATAAGTAAGCAAAGGATTGATAAAAACCACTCAAATGAGCACAAGATAAACCATGAAATAGTGGTCAATCAGCTTATTTCTTCATGAATTCTCCACTTTGCATGCTTTTCTCTTCACTTCTTCCATCCAATCATTGCCTTATAAGCCTGAAATCACCCAACAAACATATCAAGGCATCGAATGGGATTAAAGTGAATTAAAATTGGCAAATTAAAGGCCCAAAAAGCATGTTTTCACTCTTAAGCACACATTTAGGGAGAATTACAAAAGCATGTTATTTCATTGAATAAATGTGAGATAAGTTTATAAACCCACCAAATTCAACACAAGATAAACCACAAAATTGGGGTTTATCAAACCTCTCCACACTTAAACTAAGCATGTCTTCATGCTAAACTCAAGAAAGAGACAAAGGGTATCAACATTTATTCAATGCAAACTATCTAAATACAACCTATCTACATGCAATCTATCTATATGCATGTAACTACTTGGTCAAAATAAATCAACTTCCAATAAAGCATATATGAACATGAGGGCTAAAGGTATTAACAACCAAAGTCAAATCCACAATTGAATTGAGTTATTGAAAATAGTTTACAAACTTGCAAGAAAAGAGATTATCATAGGTGAAAACATGTAATTGAGCAATCGAACCCTCACCAGATGTGTATCCGCTCTAGTCGCTCAAGTATATAGGGTTGATTCACTCAATTCTCCCATAATCATGCTTTCTAAGATGATGTTTTTCATCTAACAATCAACAATTATTCAATGCATGCATACAGATATCATGAGAACTTATCCATAGGTTGTAATGGGGCTAGGGTCAAGGTAGGATTGTATTTGGTTAAGTGAGCTTGAGATTTGAATCTTTGATTGACTTAAGCTCCCACCTAACCTACAACCTATACAATTCAAAACAAACCTAACTACCCATTCTTCACTTTTTCACACACTCATGCATTCTCTTCAATTCACATTCTATATGCATTGTTATTATTATTCTACTTTGGGGGCATTTTGTCCCCTTTTATTGGTTCTTTTTTCTTTTTCTTTTCTTTTTATTTTTTTATTTATTATTTTTTTCTACATTTTTTTTCTTTTTTTCTCTTCTTTTATTTGATGAACTATATACAAAGGTACCAATGCATATGGTTTAAACATCTAATCATGAATATGTACTCAATTCCCATGATTTTCAATGAAAACACAAAATACTCTTTTACCTCAACCAATGTTTCCAAATTTTCCATACTTAAATGATACACTCACTCACTAGCCTAAGCTAATCAAAGATCCAAACAAGGGACATTTATTATTTTTTTCACTTAGGGGTAGTGATGTGCTAAAATTAAGAACAAAAGGGGATTAACATAGGCTCAAAATTGACTAACAATGGTAGATAAAAGGTAAGGCCATTTGGGTAAGTGAGCTATTTGAAACGAAGGCCTCAATCATATAAATGCATTCATACACAAAATAATGGACATAAAGAATCAAACAAATCAAAAATTGCAATCATAGAAAGAGAATAATACACACAAGAATGAAAATAGTGGTTATATGATGTAACCACACAATTAGGCTCAAAACTCACAAGGTTGTGTGTTCTTAGCTCAAAAATATATTCCACAATATATAATTCAAGCAAGTTCAATGAAATTTTTTTTTATTTTTTTTTACTCAAATCAATTGGGGTGCCTATAGGTAAATTTCTTGAAAAATTTCATTATTTTGACTAAACTTATTATTATTATTATTATTATTATTATTATTATTATTATTATTTTGACTAAACTTATTATTATTATTATTATTATTATTATTATATATATATATATATATATATATATATGCAAACTAAGGAGATGCAACTGAAAATTATATATGACCTAAAAATAACAGAAAAAATGAAATGTGAAAGTGTTGGGATTAGAAATTTGTCACCCAAAAATGCTAATTGGTCGGACGACCTCCGCACACTAAAAGTTTGTACCGTCCTCGGTGTATTCAAAGATGAGCAAGGGGCACGGCGACTATACGAATTGCCACCTTCAGTTGGTGGGTTAACCGGCTGCTGCGTGTTCTTTCTATCCGCTTCTATTTTTGCTTATGACGAATCGTCCTGAAAGATAGAAAACAGGAGAGTAAGGCAAGTAAATGCAAAAGCAAGGAAGCATATGTCGTTGGAATGAGGTGATGATCACTAAAACGAAGTGAGTGAATAGTATGTGACATGGATGAAAACGAGTGTGTGAATTCTAAAGTGGGCACCGTTTGGAACACACACACTAGCATAGAGAGCTATGTCACAATTACACAAAAGAAGCATGCACTTCACTCATTCTAGTGTGCTTGAGATACTTCAAAGAAAACTTGTAGGTTAAGACAACCAAACAAACAATGAAGAAGCATGAAAGCATTCAAGTAAGAATTAAGCGATTGTGAAATGGATGATGAATAGACATTGATTGATGTGCAAGAAAATTTAATGAACAAAGGAACAATAAAACTTACACATCAATCAATGACACACTTTTAATTTTGCTTGCATTACCTAGTCGACATAAAGTGGGAAACATGGTTGCTATGTAATTTAGGAAAAGAGGAATATAAGATGAGATCAATTACATAGCAAGCATGGTCCACAAAGCTTGAGAGTTTCAAAAGATGTCCTTAGGTGATCTTGCAATCCAATTTCACAAATGACGCATTATGCCAAAATGACTAGTTTCAAATATGTGTAGAGCACATAAGTAAACAATTAATGGTCAACATGTCATTACGGCGTAAGCATAACATATGGATGCATATGATCAAGCAATACAAAGCATTAAGGTAAACGCATAACATCCTACAAGAATTTGTCTAGTCAAAGGAGAGAATTCAAATCACATAGTGGCCAAATCATGCAATTAAAAAAAATTTAAGAAGCTTGAAGGCAATTCTCATGCACTTGGTATTCACAATTGTTCAACATGAAAACTCAAAACCAAGTAACAAAATATAACCTCAACAATGAAATCCAACAATGCGTAATAGCAATAATGATGCTAAAGTAGCATCTTATAAGTAATCAGCAGTAATAAACAGTAAACAAGATTAATAATCCGACACTTGTACACCAAAAATAGAAAACTAAACAAACAAACAAACTAACTAACTAACTAAAAGAAATGGTGATTGGTAGTGTTGGATGATGGTTGAACGAGGGAAAGGGAAGAGGAGAAGGAAAAAGAGGAAAAGAAATAGAGAGAATAGAAGAAAGAAAGTGGGTGAAACAGGGCAGGGGGTCACGCGTACGCGTGCATGGCAGCAATGGGATGCGACGTGTACACATTGTCGATGCGCACGCATGATAGTGCAGAGAGAGACAGATGACGCATACGCGATGGTCAAAATTGTGCTAGATGCACAATTTCAGCACACTACGCGCACAACTCTATGTTTTTTGTATTGCACCTGAAAAAAATTGGGGTTCACGCGTACGCGTGGGTGACGCGTACGCGTGGCTGGGTGCTCTGTTTTTCAAAATTTTCTAAGTTCTAGCACCAAACCAAGCATTCCAAATATTCAAACAGCTACCATAACACCATCAAACCTTATTTAACATACTAGATGATGAGCGGATATTTTGTACGCTTTTTGCCTTAGTTTTCATATAGTTTTTAGTATTTTTATTTAAGTTTTATTAAGTTTTCATAGGTTTTAATGAAAAATTCATATTTTTGGATTCTACTTTGAGTTTGTGTATTTTATGGTGATTTTAGATATTTTTTGGCTGAAATTGAGGACCATGAGCAAAAGTTTGATTCAGAAGCAGAGAAAGGACTGCAGATGCTGTCAGGATCTGACCTCTATGCACTCGAAAGAGCTTTTCTGGAGCTATAAAAGTCCAAATGGTGCACTGATGAACCCCAATGTTAGGGTTTATTTTGTGTAGAATTTGGAGGGTTCTATCAATATTCTATCACACTTATCCATATAAAATGCATAGTTTTGTGTTTCCTTCCCAATTTCGCTTAATGGTTGAAAACATACTTTTTAGGCCCTAAACGAGCTACATTTTGATCTCTCTCTATTACCATTCGATGTCGTGATCTATTTGTTGAGTGATTTCAGAGTTTATAGGGGCTAGAATGGCCTAGAAGAGGGAAGGGAAGCATGCATAAGTGGAAGGAGCATGAAAAATGGAGTTTTGGAGCATTGGCATCGACGCGCATGCATGGGAGCTTGGATCTAGATTGGTGCGCAAAAAGGGAAGCATTCGCGTGGCTGGGAAAAATCTCATTGACGCGTACGCGTGACCCATGTGTACGCCTGACGCTCGGCACATGACTTCTTTAGTGAAAATATGGCTGGTGATTTCAGGGGAACTCCAGGCCCAGTTTTGAGCAGAATTCTGGCGGGAAAAGACATAAAGGACCAAGGATTGAGGAGGATTCAAACCTTTTACACATTTTTAGTTAGTTTTGGGAAGTTATGCTTTTAGAGAGAGAAACTCCAAGTTCTCTCTAGGTTTTGGCTTTCTCAATTTCAATTGCACTTGGATCCTTTGGTTAGATCTGAATTCAATTCAATTTTACATTGCTCTAATTTGTAGATCTCATTCTTCTACTCTCAATTTAGTGTTCTTGTTACTCTAGCATTGCAGATCTTGGATTTGGATCTTGTTACTTTGATTTCTATTAATGCATTGAGGAATCTCATGTTCATTGTTGTTAATTGCATGTCTTAGATAGCTTGAATTCAAATTCTCTTCTCACTTTCACAATGTCTTTCATTATTGCTCACCAAATGATTGAGAAAATGTCAACTATAGCTATGGAGTAGAATTTCACTCTTGGCTTAGGGGTTGGATAATTGGAGACACTTGAATTGTCAAAGTCTTTTGTTGATTGATAATTGGAAATTGCTAATTGATTTGAATGACACTAACTCTAGTCTTTCCCTAGGACTTGTGGACTCAAATTGATTATCTCTATTTGACTTTCCTTCATAGTTAGAGGTTAACTAAGTGGAGCAATAACCAATTCTTATCACAATTGTTGGAGGCAATGAGGATAGGAATTCCAAATCCCAACCCTAGCCAAGGCTTTTACATTGATTGATTGTCATTCACCCTTGTTTAGTTCAATCTCTTGTGTCCCTTAGCCTACTTGTTATTTGTTCATCGCTTTTATGCAAGCTTGTTTACATTTCTCGTATTCAACCTCAAACACTAAAGAGAACTCCTAACCAATGATGTGCATCTTAGGGCAACTCCTAGGGAGAACGACTCGGGACTAATACTCTCGGTTATTGATTTTGAATTGTGGACACACATTTTCTATGTTTGATGCGTTATAGCTTGTTGGTTTAGACTATACTCACGACGAAATTTATTGGTAAAATTATATACCGACAAAATATCGTGCATCAAAATGGCGCCGTTGCCGGGGAGTTGCATATGTGTGCCATGTTGTTGGTTAGTGTAAATATGTTGATATGTGAATATGATGCACCACTATTTCGTGGTACATTTTGTGCTTAATTTAGGTGAATTTTATCCACTTTTTCCACATTTATTGAATGAAATGGCATGGTTTCATGATTTCTTCCTAAATTGTGCTTAAGTGTGAAAACATGCTTTTTACGCCTTAAATTAGCTAATTTTAATTCGTCTTTGATTCCACTAGATGCCTTGATGTGTTTGTTAGTGAATTCAGGTTGAAGAGGCTAGGGATGGATCAAAGGAATGAAGAGAAAAGCATGCAAAGTGGAGAAATCTTGGGAAATCAAGGATTTGGGATGCATTCATCGACGCGCATGATAAACCCCGATTTTGTGGTTTATCTTGTGCTTATTTTAAGGGATTTTACCACCTTTTCCCGCATTTATTCAATGAAATAGCATGGTTTTGTAATTCTCCCTTGAATTGTGCTTAAGTGTAAAAACATGCTTTTTAGGCCCTTAAATTGGTGATTTTGATTCACTTTAATTCCATTCGATGCCTTGATATGTTTGTTGAGTGATTTCAGGTTCATAAGGCAAGTATTGGATGGAAGAAATGAGGAGAAAAGCATACAAAGTGGAGAATGCATGAAGAAACAAGAATTGGGAATGCATCAATGGGCGCGCACGCGTACAAGGCGCACGCGCGCAAAAAGTGGTTTTGCATAGAGACGCGCACGCGCACTTGGCGCGTACGCGCCGGTACTCTTACGTGATCCACTTAAAGGCAAAATACTGGGAGCAATTTCTGAGCTGCCCAGGCCCAAATCCAACTTGTTTCTGAGTGTATTTCATGCAGAATTGAAGTCCAAGCAAAGGGGGAGCAATTATTTGTAACTTAGCGTCATGTAGGTTAGTTTCTAGAGAGAGAAGCTCCCTCTTCTCTCTAGAATTAGGGTTCCTAGGATTAATTGCATCATAGATCCATGTTTAATTCCTTGCTTTCATCTTGTTTCTTCTACATTTTCTGCTTTAGTGATGTAATCTTCTTGTTCCCTCTTGTTAATTTTCCTTTTCATTACTCTTTGTTTAGGATTGATGAACACTTGTTGGATTTGGATTTTCTATTAATGTAATTGATGTTTGATGTCTTTTATTGTGAATTTGAGTTGTTGATCTTGTCTCCTTGCAATTTGTAGTTGGTAGATTTTACTATTTCTTGTCATTTATTATGCTTTCCTTTTATGCCTTCCAAGTGTTTGACAAAATGCTTGGTTGGATGTTAGAGTAGATTTTGAGCATTCTTGGCTTGGAAAGAGTAATTAGGCAATCTTGAGTCATGAAAACCCAACTTATGTTGGTGATCTAGAGTTGTTAGCTAGTATGATTTCCATTGACTCTAATCTCTTGCCAATTCAATTAGTAGGTGATTAGGACTTTTGGATTGAGATTAGCTAGTCTTGTTAGACTTTTTTTGAGTGTGAAGATAATATGATACCTTCTTCCATCTTCAGGGATGACGTAATGAGATAAATTCTTGTTTATTATTTTGACATGATTAACTAGTCTTGTTTGGCATTCTTCCTATGTGAAGATGACATGATACCTTCTTCCATTTGTTGGAGTTGACTAAATAAGATGAATTGATAATTGCATGACTAGGATAGAAAGCATATGTTCTCAACTCTTGCCATGAATGTCTCACCTTATTAATTGCTTTCTTTAATTGCTTGCTTGATTTACCTTTCGTGCACATTTAATTTCTTGCCCTTTATCAATCAAACCCCCTTTGTTCCTTCATTGCAATTCCTTGTGAGACGACCCGGAGTCCAAATACTCCGGTTAATTCTTATTTGGGGTTTGTACATGTGACAACCAAATTTTTGATGTGGAGGATTATTTGTTGGTTTGGAGCTATGCTTAAAACGAAATCCTTATTTCTATGAGAGGAATTCTAGACCATCGAGCAATTCTCGCTTCATCAAAATGGCGTCGTTGCCGGGGATCGCAATGGTGTTATGTTATTGGCTATTGTATATATTGTGAATAGCTTGATTTTTGGTTTGTTTGTTGGTTTTTGCTAGTTGTAGGACTTTGTTTTCTTTGTTTCTTGTTAGTTTTGTTTTTTGTCTTCTCTTATTACCATGAATTCTCATCACTTTGGCTATGAGTGTGGTTCAAACTATGTTGTAGGAAATGGAAGTTTCGGTGAGGATGTGCATCAAGGATTTGGAAATCAAAGGTGGGAGGAGCCCCAAGCTTATGGACAACTTTCTTGGCAACAACCCCCTCCGAACTCTTATGGGTATAATCCTAATCCTAATGCATACCAATCCAATGTGTGTGATGACCCTTATTGTGATTGTCAACCACAACCACCACATGCATATGAACCCCCTCCTCAACATAGCCCTCCACCTTACTCACAAGCTTTCTACCACCATTTACTCCCATGTGACCCCAACCCATACCCACCATACCAACCACCATATGAACCGCATCTAGAACCACCACCTTTTCAACACCAATACTCCCATGAACCATAAAGTCCATACACATCACCTCAAAAATTTTACTAATATGAACCACCTTCCAATTGCAACAACCTTCCCTCAAACAATGAACCTTCTCTTCTACCATCACCTCCCGATGAAGCCCCCATGTTGGAATTAAGAGATCTTGAATCTCATATCTTAAGGCGACAAGAGGAGGATGAAAAGAAATTTGCCGAGTTAAGAGCAAAAATGGCTATCATGGTAGAAGCCATTGGTAACATGGTCTCATCCCGCCTAAGCCTATGCGATCAAGGCGCTCCCATTGTTGAATGTAGAGAAGCAACCAAAGAGCTTAGTGGGGGAGTGAATTTGAAGCTCCATTTCCTCAAAATAATCGCAACACAACTTAGCATTCCAACTTCAACACAACTCAGTATTTCAATCTAACACTTCGGATTCGTCATTCAAAACTAATTATTTCCAACCTTCACTCTAAAACCAAAATTAACATGATCTATTATAGTAATAATTTTCCTTCAAATACAACATCTTGCACTCACTTATCACCCAATTCCAATTACTCACGTACACTTATTTCCACAATCATTTCTGAATCAACCTAATCTTACATCTACAATCAAACTTAATTTCTTTGAAATCAACCCAATAAAGTCTTTGAGTCCTTAAGCCTAAGATATTTTTTTGTCACCTTCTACAGTTCTTATTCACAACTATCCTGTGTTAATGCTCCCGCAATCTTCCGTTGCATCACTCTTCATCTTGTAAGAATTAAATCACTCATTTCTTAAGTACTAAACCATGACTTAACATAACAGATAATCGCTAAATTCCATTTATGACAACTAAAATCAAATACCAATCATGCATCCACATCATATTCACTTATCGGGTCACAAAATCTAGGCTCACTTCTAAGCTTTTTTAGTCTAATCCCAAATAAGACTTAAGTTCATCCTAAGACTTTAGTCGCAATTTAGGACCCCAGTGCATTTGTAGGTTTAAATCACAAGCTCATTCTAATCCTTAATCAAAATAATGACATCACTTAGGATCTCAACACAAATCATCATACCTACTCAGGTTACCATCCTTATCTACATTCGTCATAACCATGTTAAATCCTCATTCTTCAACACCCAATTTCACATATTTAACATCTCGTAAAATTCCCATTCTCAACCTAACACCAACTTGCACCGACCTATATCAATACACAATTCACAATATATGCATATTATAACACAATCCATCATCATCAAAATCAGGGCTTACTTATGTATCCCATAATTCTCATAACCATTCAATCATAAACATACTCGTCATTTTTCAGATACAGTCTCAACAACAATCAACTAGTCATAGAAACAAGCAATTCTATAGATCATAATTAAAGTTAAATGTTAATCAATGTCAAATCCAATCAAAATGTCTAAGTATTATAGGTTGAGAAGTTAGCGTATGCACATGCAAGTCGAAACTAACTCCTTTACTACCCATAATCAACATGCAAACATCATTCCCAACTCACATCCTAATTATCCAAAATCTGTAACATCAATTTTTGAGTAATTAGTCATTTTTCAAATCTCTACACCATCGCTCCACTTCATGAACTTTCATTCCAATTCAATTCCTAACTATATCAATACCATTTAAAAGTGCCCTTTACTCTCAACAAGTCTAAGCCATCAATCAATAGTTTGTTTGAAAATTAAATTTATTGCAATTCAACTTTACGTCACAAACGAATACCACACTCTAATATTATGTCAAGCAGTTAGAATTCAATTATGCTTACCCGTCTCACGATTTCCTCAACCTCGTTGAGATCGGCCATCTCCTTGATTTTTCCTGTATGGACAATCTCGGGAGATATGCCCTGGTCTCCTACAGCGATAGCACAGTCCTAACTCAATTCGGCATGGCTGGTCCGGGTGGTATCTCCCTCATCTTTGACACATCAAATCATCTGAAGTAGCCTCCGCATATTTTTCTTTACCATTTTCCGAGCGGTTGTCATTTCCTCGGTACTTGTCCCGACCTTGGCGATGCCGATGTGGATACCCACTCCTCTTGAAGTCTAAGCCCCTCGGCGCAGAGCCCTTGTCTTGATCCCTTTCATAGGAGACCCGGCGGTCACTCGTTGTTATATCAGTTTTCTTGGAGCATTCTTCCACCACTCGGCTCTTGTTAACTAACTCTACAAAGCTCTTAACCTCGAGAGGTGCCACAGCTTGCATGATATCATCCCTTAGACCATCTTGGTACTTCATACACTTCCACTTCTCATATTCTTTAGGAGCACCCTAACAGACTCTTGAGAAACGACACAACTCCTCAAATTTGTTTGTATAGGCAGCCACTGACATTGATCCTTGCTTTAATTGTAGTAACTCCAATTCTTTAGCCTGTCTTGCAGAGTCTGGGAAGTATTTCTTGTAAAACTCCCATCTGAACATCTCTCAGGTAATCACATCATCTCCATTCCCTTGCTGCAGTAGACAGTTAGCTCCTTGCCACCAGTGTTGTGCTTCTCCACTCAACTGATATGCAACAAATTATACCAACTGTCTCTCAAGTACATGTTGCGCTTGTATTGCCCTTTCTATCGCCTGGAACCAATTATCAGCTTCCGTCGGATCAGTTGAACCCTTGAACATTGGGAGATTGACCTTCAGAAAGGTTGCCAGGGTCATTGAACCTCTATCAGCTGAGTTTCTTCCAAATTCGTTACCATTCCCATTCATCATTTTCATAGCTTGGTTCGTAGCTGCAGTATTTGCATGCATAGCGTTCACAAAAGTGGTCATAGCAGTCAAGAGCGCAGCTTGGGTATGTCCCGGTATGCCTCCCTCATTTTCTCTTCGCGTTTGGGTTCAACCACGTCCAAAGTCATCATTCGGGTCCTGTCCACAACAAACAAGCGATATTAAGATAATCAGTCTCAATTTCTCAAGTTAAGTGCTTCGATTTTTCAAAAGTATGCTCATGAACTTTCATCCTAACTGTATCAGTTAGATATCCTAAATAGCACAGACACAATTTAGATTATGCATTAAAGCATAAGAAGTCCATCTCTCAGGCTCATGAAGACGAACTACTCTGATACAATAATGTAACACCATAATTTATTCAAATCCTTATACTCGAGTCATAAGTCAATGATACTAAGGTGATACGACTCACCAGGTGGATTAAAAGACATATATATCTATATGATTAAAAAGAGTTATTTAACGAGAAGCCTGAAAAGGAGCAAAATAAAGTCGCGATCGAAAACACTCTCGTATCAAAGAAATGAAGATAAAACGTATTCGGATAGCAAATCAAGATAAGGTATAACAATAAGGAAGAAAAGAATAAAGAAAAGGTACATATATGTATATAGACATGAATATAATAGCCACTAGTCACGACCTGCGAAGTTTAGGCCGACTAAGGTACAGTAATAAAATCAGTTGACAACAGTAATTTTCCTATCTCTCCCAGAATATACATCAAAGTCTCTATAGGTAACTTTTCAAAAGGAATTAAATACATAATAAAAGATTTTCAAAATAAGTTTGGAGAGATTCTAAACAAAAGTAAAACAGAGTCCAACGATCTTCGCCATCTTTCAGATAAACAACAGCTCACTGCTAAGCACCTGGACCTGCATCTGAAAAACAGAGAATATATACGGAATGAGAACCCCCGACCTATGGGTTCCCAGTACGGCAAAAGTGCCAAATAAATACAATGCACTATAATAAGAACTCACTAAGCATCCTAATCTCCCTTTCATCAATTATTCACCTAGGTTCTCACTAATCCATAACTTAGGCAACTGTCCTAAGGGATACTAAGTCTAATTCAATTTATCATCTTTCCCAAGTTCCAAAGTTTCCAACTTCCATTTCATTGTGGAACCATGACCATAACCAGCACCAACTAATTCGACTCAGTGATTATATATCAATACTTTTTCAGTCCAATTTTCAAACCTCATAACTTTTTCCACGAAATTCCTTTTTCAACCATTCTTGAACCGTTGGAAAGATCGATAAATGAATTTTCATAAAAATTAAATTTTGAAAGATTTCCAACTCCGAGGACCGAGTTACGATCCGCCGAAGTTGGGCAAAGATCTGTTTTACCAAAAACGCACATTTGCCAATCTTTCTAATTGTTCACAAGCCAAATTTATTTTTCACAAATATTTTTTACCAAAAAGCAACCCATTTCACATTTTTACACTCAACCAAATCCAAACCTTTTCTAATTACACAATTCAACTCAAATTCCACCAATTTCATATCTCAATCCACAATTTCTAATTTCCTAGCAATCATGCCTACTTTTCCATCATTCATTATCAATTTCCATTCAATTACATACATCATCATACAATCCAATCATCACTTACCATCATTACCTTTTTTCCGGCCTTCAGCCCAAAATTCACGGCCTCCATCCCAAATTCACAATTTAATACATATTCCACAAACTAATAATCATTATCCAATTCATCAAAATTTTTAACATCCAAACATGAAAATTCACTCAATTCACAATCTAATCATAAATTTTCACAATATATCATCTATACATATCAATACCAACCAATTATACAATCCAAACATAATCCTAGAGGCATCTAGCCTAGGAATCCTCATTATACCACACGGTATTTAAATAAAACTTAAACCGTACCACTTGTAGTCACAATAATTTGGCCCTACCTTGCAAATTTTTCACCAAGCAATAGCTCCAAACTTCACCAAGAGTTCCACAACCCAATTCAAGTTCTCAAAGTGTGCCAAATTCACCCAACAACACTAACATATCCAATTTCACATATACATTACTCTAGGATTTACAAAATCTCATAAATCACAAGGGTTGCAGGATTTTTATCTTAACCCATGAAAATAGTTGATGAAACTCATCAATAGCTCATACTAGAGCACCCCTAAACAACCAAAATCATAAGATTTCTCAAACCCAAAGCTAAAACACATTTTCAGAGGAAAAAATCAAAACTGGTAAGAGAAGAACGAAATACTCACCATAATACCTAAATAGAATTGAAGAGGATGAAAAGAGTGATGCGTGGATGCAAACGGCTCGTCAATCGGAGCTCCAGAGAGAAAGTTATGGTGATTTGAGTTGGGAAGCTAGGTTTTCTTTCTCTCTACTCACTATCCGCCCCTCTCTCTCTCATTTTTAGGGTTAAATGAGTTTCAATGCTCATATACCTTGGGCTTGGGTCCCACTTTGGCTCGGTTCATGTATATGACTCGGTGGTCTAATTTTTTGTCAAAATATTTAAGATTAGCATTTTAAACTGCATTTTAGATATTTTTATTTTCTAAATCGTAAACTCTAACTTTTTAATCTTTCTCACCCATAAATTATTTTCTCAGCTACAATACCAGACAGATCTCAGTCGGTACTACCGGTCAAATTTTCAGTGTACGTTTTCATGCAGAAAACTATGTTTTCCGACTCAGAAAAATCTACTGAGTCCAAATATCATGTTTATGTTGTCAAATTCTGATTGTTAATTTTTCTAATCATTTTCACCCATACTTAATTAATTACTTAATTAATTACGGTTTAATCAAATTTTACAAGATCAAAACCTAAATCTAAGAGGAAATTAACCTAAATCTACCCTAAATTTTAGAGAGAAGAGTGAGCTTCTCTCTCTAGAAAATAACTTAAAACATGATTCTAAACTAAACCTAATTGCTCTCCCCTTATTTCTCCTTTAATTTTGCCTCAAATACTTCATAAATGAGTTGAATTGGGCTTTGGAATGCGGAAAATTGTGACCCACATATTACAGTTAATAAAGTCACGTACCTCATGTCACGCGTACGCGCAAGGCATGTGTATGCGTGACATGGCCAATTCCCAAAGCACGTGTACGCACAAGACAAGCGTACGCGTGACTATGAATTTCTTCAAATCCTCATTTCTTCATTAATTCTCCACTTGGCATGCTTTTTTTCTTTACTTCTTCAATTCAATATTTGCCTTCTAAACATGAAATTTCTTAAAAAACACATCAAGGCATCGAATGGAATTAAAGTGAATTAAATTTAGCGAATTAATGGCCTAAAAAGCATGTTTTCACTCTTAAGCACAAATTAGAAGAGATTCACAAAACTATGCTATTTCAATGAATAAATGTAGGAAAGGTTGATAAAATCCACCAAATTCGATACAAGATAAACCATAAAATTGTGGTTTATCAATCTCCCCACACTTAAATATTAACATGTCCTCATGCTAAATTCAAGAGAGACAAGAAAGGGGTATCAATATTTATTCAATGCAAATTATCTAGACACAACCTATCTATATATATATATATATATATATATATATATATATATATATATATATAATTATTCTAACTAATAGTATCTATTTAACTATATGTATATACGTAGTCAAAGTAAATTAAATTCCAAGAAAGCACATATACATAATCAAGGGCTCAAACAATCTTAACTAAATCAAATTCACAATTGAATTGAGTTCTACAAAAGAATTTACAAAACTTGCAACATAAGCAATGATCAAAAATGGAAATATGGAATTGAGCAATCGAACCCCTCACCGGATGTGTATACTCTCTAATCACTCAAGTGTATAGGGTTGATTCAGTCAATTCTCCTCTAATCATACTTTTTAAGATTTGTCTTTCATCTAACAATCAATACTTATTCAATGCATGCATGCAATTATCATGAGGACTTATCCAACGGTTGTAATGGGGCTAGAGTAAGCATGCATATGGTCAAGTGAGCTTGAAATTTGAATCTTTGATTAACTTAAACTCTCTCTCCTAACACATATAACAACCTATATTTCAAATGCAAACCTAACTACCCATATTCACTTTTTCACACACTCATGCATTCTCTTTTTAATCACAACACATATGCATTGTTATAATTACTTTACTTTGGGATATCTTATCCCCTTTTTATTGCTTTTTTTTCTCCTTTTTTTTCTTTTTCTTTTCTCTCTTTTTTTTTTTCAAAAGAAAATATATACAAGGGTGTCAATGCATATGGTTAAACATTGAATGCATAAATATGTACCCAATTTTCAAAATTTTCAACAAAGCTACAAAATACACTTTTATCTCAACCAATATTCCCAAACTTCTCCACACTTGAATGACACACACTATCTCTAGCCTAAGCTAATAAAAGATCCAAATTAAGGATATTTATTGTTTTTCACTTAGGGTTAGTGATGTGCTAACATTAAGAACAAAAGGGGTTAAATAGGCTCAAAATGGGTTAACAAGGATTGATGAAAGGGTAAGGCCATTTGGGTATGTGAGCTTTAATGAAAAAAAGGCCTCAATCATATAAATGCATTTATACACCAAATAATAGATATATAGAATCAAACAAATCAAAAATTACAATCATAGAAAGAGAATAACACACACAAGAATGAAAATAGTGGTTATATGATATAACCACACAATTAAGCTCAAAACTCACATGGTTGTGTGTTCTTAGCTAAAAAACTATATTTCACAATGTATAAATCATGCAAGCTTCAATGAAAAATTTCAACACAAATCAATTTGAATTTCAATGCCCTAAATCAAAAGAAGTTTCTTAGAAGTTTCATTAAACTGACCATATTTATTCTATATATATATATATATATGATTAGATTAAGAAAAATAAAAAAGTTATTAGCTTATTTCCTACTTTCAACCAAATCAATTCATCATGTATATCAGAAATTAGACTAAGTTCAATTATGTGCATTTTCCAATCACAACTACTCAACGACAATGAACTATATACCTACACACACACATATACTAACCAACACAAACGAGGATAAAAGGTATGCAAAGCTAAAATAAAAGTCTAGAGTATATACAAGCAGAAGGTAAAGAGTATTCAAAACAACCAAATATATACAAAAGTTCACAAAGTATACTAAAAATAAAATGCAAGTACTGGAAATTAAAATAAAAGTGTCTGGAAATAGAGCATTTCACCACAAAATAATCTCGCCGATGTTGGACGGCCTCCCCACACTTAAGATTAGCATTGTCCTCGATGCTCACCAAATCAAGGTAAGTGGAAGGAGTCATCACCGTCATCACCACCGTCTCATGCTGGAGCCTGTGCTTTGATAAAACTCAATTTTGTGGTTTATCTTGTGTTGAATTGAGGGGATTTTATCAACTTATCTCACATTTATTCAATGAAATAGCATGCTTTTGTAATTCTCCCTAAATTTATGCTTAAGAGTGAAAACATGCTTTTTAGGCCTTAAAATAGCTAAATTTAATTCACTTTAATGCCATTCAATGCCTTGATATGTTTGTTGAGTGATTTCAGATTTATAAGGCAAGTATTGGATGGAAGAAGTGAAGAGAAAAGCATGCAAAATGGAAAATTCATGAAGAAATGAGCATTTGGAAAATTGAAGGCCACACGCACGTGTCACCCACGCGTACACGTGAGAAGAGATTTGCAAGCCACGCGCATGTATCACCCACGCATACGCATGACTGTGTGAGGAGAAATTTTGGCCAGCAACGTGCACGCGTGACGCTGATCACGTGACCTCATTAAAATGAATTCGTTGGGGGCAATTTCTGAGCTTTCCAAGCCCAAATTCAACTCGTTTCTGAGACTATTTCATGCAGAATTGAAGATTGGACAAAGGGAGAGCAATTAGATTAACTTAGAACCATGTAGGGTAGTTTTCTAGAGAGAGAAGCTCCCTCTTCTCTCTAGAATTAGGGTTCTTAGGTTAATTATATCTTAGATCTAGGGTTTAATTCTTGCTTTCATCTAGTTTTCCTTGCAATTTTTTGTTTCTACATCTTTGCTTCCCTAGTTTTACTTGTTATTTCCTTTATTTTGTTGCCTTTATGTTTATGAGCACTCTTGTTGGATTGGGATTTCTTTTAATGCAATTTGTTTTATGTTCTTTTATTGTTTAATTGAGTTGTTATTCTTGCTTTTCTTACAATTGGGTAGAAGTAGATTTTATTATTCTTGCAATTTAACATGGTTTGCTAAAAGCCTTCCAAGTATTTGACAAAATACTTGGTTTGATGTTAGAGTAGCTTTTTGAGCATTCTTGGCTTGGAAAGAGAAATTGGGCAATCTCGAGTCATTAATACCCAATTTAGATTGGTGATCTAGGGTTGTTAGTTAATATTGTTTCCATTGACGCTAATCTTTTGCTAATTTAATTAGTGAGTTGATTAGGACTTTTGGATTGAGATTAACTAGTCTTATTAGACTTTCTCTCATGTGAAGATAACATTATACCTTCTTCCATTGTTGGAGATGACTTAATAGGATAAATTCTTGTTAATCATTGTATGACTAGGATATAAAGTCTATATTCTCAATCCTTGCCATGAATGTCTCTCTTTAGTAATTGCTTTCTTTAGTTGTTTGCTATATTTTCTTGTCATTTAATTTCTTACACTTTTTACCAACCCACCCCTTGGATACCATAACCACTAATACACATACCTCACTGTAATTCCTTTGAGAGACGACCCGAGGTTTAAATAATTCGGTTACTTTTATTGGGTTGGACTTGTGACAACCAAAATCTAAACTTTGATTTGAGTATTATTTGTTGGTTGGGAACTATACTATCAACGGAATTATTTGTGCAAAATTCCTAACCGACGATAAATACTCACATCAAATTTTTTGCGCCGTTGCCGAGGAGTTGCAATGTATGCTTGTTATTGGTTATTGTACATATGTTAATATTGTGAATAGTTTGCTCTTTTGTTAGTTTGCTTGTTTGAGTTAGTAGTTAGATTTTATCTCTTTGTTTTTGTGCTTTTTATTTTTGTTTCTCTACTTTGAATTCTCATCCCTTTGGCTATGAGTTTGGTTCTAACTATGTTGTAGGAAACGGAAACTACAATGACAACACGCATCAAGGATTTGGGAATCAAAGATGGGAGGAGTCTCAAGAAATTGATCACTCTTCTTGGCAACAACCTCCTCCGGTTTCTTATAGGTATAATCCAACCCCAAATGCATATCAATCCAATGGATGTGGTGACCCTCATTGTGGTTGTCGACCACAATCACCATATGCCTATGAACCACCTTCTCAACATAATTTTGAACCACCATACTCACAAGCCCTATACTACCAAACACCTCCATATGACCCTAATCCTTATCCACCATACTAACCACCATATGAACCATACCTAGAACCACCACATTTTCAACACCAATACTCCCAAGAACCACAATTTTCATATACACCACCTCAAGACTTTCACCAAGATAAATCACCCTCCAACTACAATACCTTTCCCCCAAACAATGAACCCTCACCTCCACCACCACCTTTATTGGACCAATCTCTCCAACCCCTAATGCAAGAACAACAAGAACTTCTAATTTGTTGCCAAAAAGTAAGGAGAAGTGGTGGCTAGCTTAACCAAAGTGATGAGCCAATTGGCATCATTGTGATCAACTATCCAAGACACCCTTATTGTTAAATGTGGAGGATTAGTTGAGTAGCACAATGAGAAGGAGAATTTGGAGCTTCAAGGTGAAGAAGTGGAGTTGAAGCAAGAATTGCAACAAGGGGAAGAAGTTGAGACAATTGAGCCGGAAGGATTGGTTGAAGATTTAGGAGATGTTGAAAGTCCATGGGAATGTAGAATTATAGAGCCCTCTTCCAAGAAGCTTGATATTGATGTTGAGGAGGGTGTACAACCTCCAAAACATATCATGGTTGAAGACTTTGAAGAGGTTGATCAAGAGATAGATTCAATCATCGATGAATTTCTATCTACAATTGAATCCTCTCCCATTAGGCATGAAATTAAGGTCATGGAAGAATGTGCACAACCTCCCATACCCTTGCTAAGCAATGAAGAAGATATTAAATTGGAAGAAAGCTACCAAGAGGAAGATGTCAAAATTGAAGAAGCTTGCAAAGAGGTGGAACTTGTCAAGGAGGAAAATAAGGGAGTAGAGCTTGCAAAGACATTGGAGACACCTCTCTCCAAGCCATCACCATCCATCATTTCATTCAAGTGGGTAAATCTCTCATCTCTAAGCTTCATTATCCCACTTGAATATGGTTTGCTTGAGACGGATGGTCAACTTAGAGCTATTGTGGCTTTAAGAGCAAAAGGGAGATGGTTAGTGGTTGGAAACATCACTCTAGGTTCATGATGGTTGCATGTTCAAAGTTTGATTGCAAAGTTTGGTGTAAAGCTAGATTGCTTGGGTCTAGGAGGATGTTTGGGTAGCTAAATGAGAATTCCAAGACGAAATCACCCGAATAGAATCATGATGATCAACTTGAAGACGGGTGTGAAAACAAAGTGTGGGATCCCGGATTACAATATGAGGATCAATTTTGGGAGTTCATGATTTGTGAAGAACTCCATCAAAGCTTGGAGATATTAATTTTGAATGATGGAGCTTATTGGAAGTCCAAGCATTGATGGAAGTTCAAGGATGAATTCAAGCACAAGCCACCTTGATGAGAGCTCCGCAAAAGTCCAACTTAAGGACAATAAATTAAAGTGCTAGGTGGGAGACACCCCACCATGGTAACATCTTTTTATTTTTCTTTTTGTACATATTGGTAAATTAGTTTAATTTCATGCTTACTTTGGTTACTTGGGTTTATTTAGGAGTCTAGTATGTTAATAAGGTTTTATGGTGTTTTGGTAGTTATTTGGAGGTTTGGAATACTTGGTTTGGTATAAGAACTTGGAAAAATTTTGCAAAACAGAGCACCTAGCCACGCGTACGCGTCACCCACGCATACGCGTGATCCCAAATTTTTCTACCACTCACGCATACGCCTCACCCACGCGTACGCGTGACCACCAAAATTTTCAGGGTCCAGTACAAATTCCAGAGAGTTGCGCATATTTTGGGCTGGAATTGTGCCTCTAGCATAAAATTCACCCACGCGTACGCGTCACGCCACGCGTGCACGTTGTCGATGGGTACGCGTCGCACGCCATTTCGATCATTCACGTGTACGCGTGACACGAAGCGTACGCGTGAAACCTGCCCTGTTTCACCACTCTTCTTTTCTTTCCATTTCCTTCCTTCTCCTCTCTTCTTTTCTTTTCTTTCCCTCCTTCAACCATCACCCAACACTACCAATCACCATCTATTACCATTTCTTTTAGTTAGTTATTTAGTTAGTTTAATTTCTGTTTAATCTTCTATTTTTCATTATAAGTGTTTGATTATTAATTTTGTTTACTATTCATTGCTACTTATTGTTAGCTTGATGCTATTCTAGAATAATTATTATTTTGTCATTGTTGGATTCCTTTATTGAGGTTACACTTTGCTACTTTGTTTTGAATTGATCATATTTAACATTTATGAATACCAAGTGTATGACATTGCCTTCAAGCTCTCTACATCTTTCGAATTACATGTTGTAGCTAGCCATCATGTGATGAGGCAAATTGTGTATAATCATTGCATTTTTTGTTAGGTGATGCTTGTTAAGATTGATTTGTATTTACATCACCTATTTCATGCATTGAGATTCTAGAATTGTGAATTTGGGATCAAAAGCTTACCTAGTGATATATTTTTGAGCTATTTAAACTTTGTGGACCATGCTTGCTATGTGATTGATTCTCACTTCTATCTTCTTTGTCCTAAGTTCCATAGTACCCATGTCTTCCACTTCTATGTCATTTAGATGTTGCAACAACTTCAATATGTGTCATTGTTTGACATGTGAGTTTTGTATTTCATTTGGTTCACTAAGTTTACTTACACATCAATCAATGTCCATTCATTATCCAATTCACAATTACTTGATTAATTGCTTGAATGCTTTCATGCCTATTCACTACTTGTTTGTGTCTTAACCTACAAAGAAAGTATGCATTTCACTCATTCTTGTGTGAGCACACAAGAATGAGTGAAATGCATACTTTCTTTGTATAATCGTGACATAGTTTTTTATGCTAGTGTCTGTGTTCTAAATCGCGCGCAAACTTAAAACTCACACATTACCCTTGTTAATGTCACAAACTGAGTCACTCACTTCATTTTAGTGATTCTTACCTCATTCTAACAATCTATGCTTCCTTGCTCTTGCATTTACTTGGCTTCTTATCTTGTCTTCTATTTTCAGGATAAGTCACCATAAGCAAAAACGGAAGCGGAAGAAAGAACACGCAGCACCGGTTGATCCACCAACTGAAGGTGGCAATCCGAAAAATCGCCGTACCCCCTTGCTCATATTTGAATGCACCGAGGACGGTGCAAACTTTTAAGTGTGGGAAGGTTGTCCGACCAATCGGCGTTTTTAGGTGACAATTTCTAATTCCAACACTTTCGCATTTCATTTTTAGGTGTTTTAGGATTTTTTGTTGCATCTTCTTATTTTATATATATATAAGCTTAGTCAAAATAATAAAATTTTTCAAGAAATTTATCTATAGGGCACCCAATTGATTTGAAAAAAAAATTTGGAACTTGCTTGAACTATACATCGTGGAACATGATTTTTGAGCTAAGAACACATAAGCATGTGAGATTTTGAGCCTAATTGTGTGGTTACATCATATAACCATTATTTTCATTCTTGTGTGTATTATTCTCTTCCTATGATTGTAATCTTTGATTTGTTTGATTCTATATGTCCATTATTTTTGTGTATGCATGCACTTATATGATTGAGGCCATTGTGATAAGAAAATAAAACACAAGGATAGATAAAGGGGTTTTTTTCCTACTAGACCTCTAAGAAACCTGTTCTTAACAACCTAGGTCACTGAAAGGGATTTCCTACTAGACCTTCAAAGAACTTGTCCTTGACAATCTAGATCAGAGGGATGAAAATTGAATCACTCAATCTTCTCCATGCAACAAGCGAAGCAAATCACTCACCTCACTCCTCACACAATAAAAACGTGCTTAAAAGCAACTGAAAATTTATTCATCAAAAGTTATTCCAAATGGTCTCACCAGAGGTGTTTAAATAGGCTCCTAACAAACTAACTAAAAGATAAGATAACTAATTTAAATCAGATTTGATCTTATTGGATTAGATCAGATTTGATTTAAATTTTAAAATCTTAAAGATATGATAACTAATTTAAATCAGATTTGATCTTATTAGATTACATCAGATTTGATTTAAATTTAAAATCCCTAAAAATACTACTAAGCAAATCAAAAGTAAATCAAATCATCCAACAAACTCTAACAGTAAAACAAATTAAAAATAAATGACTAAAATTAGAAAATTAATAAAAATTGTCTCCCATTGAATTTGAAAAGCTTTATTGGGCTTTTTGTTGTCTTGCTTTAGTCCAATGGGCCTTATGAATTGTTGCCCTTTCAGCACCACTGTTTTTGAGACGAACTTTTGGTCTTCTTGATGTCCAAGACTGGCATGACACAATTCTTCTAGAATTTAGATCCTTGAATATGACAAGATTATCATTCCGTCCCTTAGCTCTAAGATGACGAAAATGCCCTCTTGACCACGTATCATTCTCTCCCTCTTCAAAAAGATTCGTCCTCGAATCTTGAATGAGAAGCGCTTCTTCCCTCCAAGGAATCCAAATCCAATCTCCTGGTTCAAATACCATAGTTTGTTGACTCTTCTCCATCTACTGAATTGTGGTTATGTCCTTCATGTGTGCAAGTTTAATCTTTCCAACCATACTTTTACCATCTTGTCCAAGGTGTGCAATTTGTCTTTCTTCCTTTTCATCCCTATTAATGCCTCCATAATTGACCAGCGAATCTACAAAGCCTGGAAAACTTGATATAAAAATACTAGGAATTTCATGGTTAGTTGTATGAGAAACTAAGGACTCTGTGGATTTCAATGAGACTAATGCACTCTTGTCTAAGCTAGAACTTTCTAGATCTCTCTCACAAGTGTGTTTATTGAACTCGGTTTCTTTTTCGCTCATTGACTCCTCTTGCTCACTATTCGCATCTTTTCTCTCAAAACTCTCGCTTTCAATCAAACATGGATTCTTTTCACTCAAACATTCAATCTCTTTCTCAATTTCTTTTCTCTCATATTTTTCAAATTGCTCACATCCCAAGGACCCAATTGAGAAATTCTGCACTGTTGAATCTTCCAAGGACACATCACCCTCTACAGCTCAACAAATTCTTTCATCTCTGGCTTTGAAGAAGAATGAAAGATAGGCGTAGAAGAATTCCTCTTGTTATGGCAATCTATCATTTGTTGTACTTGCTCCCAGTTAATGGCCAATTTGACCAAATCATCTATGGTCGTGTAACGGTAACGTTGGACTGTATCTGCAAGTTCTTCGCGTAATCCAAACAAAAATCGGTCCATAAGAACCTCAGAACTCCTTTTGATATTAGCCTTGTCCATCAAATATAAAAACTCCTTGTGGTACTCCATCACTGATTGTGAACCTTGTTGCAACTTACAAAATCTTCCAAAAAATTCATTGTGGTAAGATGATGGTACAACTCGATTCCTCATGTGGTATGATGATGGCACAAACTGTCTCCTCATGATTTTCTTCATCTTCTCCCAGCTGCAAATTGGGTGCTCTATACCATCTTCTAGATCTTCCTAATTCAGTCCACCATATATAGGCAGCATTGGAAAAATTGGCTTGTACCAGTTGAACCTTCTTTTCTTCTGAAATGATGCAATTTGCAAAAATCGATTCTACCTTCCTTTCCCATCTGAAATACACTTCAGGATCATTCCTCCCTTTGAATGCAGGGATTTGAAACTGAGAACTCTTTTTCGCATATGAGCTTCCTTCATCATCACTATCGTAATACTCAATCATTTTATTATTATTATTATTATTATTTCCAGACACTTACTTAAAGATAGAATAATTGCAAAAACAAAATTAAAAAAAGAATTTTTTTCATTTTTTTTTGTTTGACTCTAACGTGAATTTACAGAAATTAAAAAGGAAAAAAAAGAGACTAAACAAGACCCATGGAACGTGTAGATAAATAAGAATTTACCTACGACCTGTAACTGATACCAGATGATAAGGATTTAAAACACAAGGATAGATAAAGGGGTTTTTTTTTCCTACTAGACCTCTAAGAAACCTGTTATTAGCAACCTAGGTCACTGGAAGGGATTCCCTACTAGACCTTCAAAGAACTTGTCCTTGACAACCTAGATCAGAGGGATGAAAATTGAATCACTCAATCTTCTCCATGCAACAAGCGAAGCAAATCACTCACCTCACTCCTCACACAATAAAAACGTGCTTAAAAGCAACTGAAAATTTATTCATCAAAAGTTATTCCAAATGGTCTCACCAGACGTGTTTAAATAGGCTCCTAAAAAACTAACTAAAAGATAAGATAACTAGTTTAAATCAGATTTGATCTTGTTGGATTAGATCAGATTTGATTTAAATTTTAAAATCTTAAAGATATGATAACTAATTTAAATTAGATTTGATCTTATTAAATTAGATCAGATTTGATTTAAATTTAAAATCCCTAAAAATACTACTAAGCAAATCAAAAGTAAATCAAATCATCCAACAAACTCTAACAGTAAAACAAATTAAAAATAAATGACTAAAATTAAAAAATTAATAAAAAATTGTCTCCCATTGAATTTAAAAAGCTTTATTGGGCTTTTTGTTGTCTTGCTTTAACCCAATGGGCCTTATAAATTGTTGCCCTTTCAGCACCACTATTTTTGAGACGAACTCTTGGTCTTCTTGATGTCCAAGACTGGCATGACACAATTCTTCTAGAATTTAGATCCTTGAATATGACAAGATTATCATTCCGTCCCTTAGCTCTAAGATGACGAAATGATAAGAAAATAAAACACAAAGATAGATAAAGGGATTTTTTTTTCCTACTAGACCTCTAAGAAACCTGTTCTTAGCAACCTAGGTCACTGGAAAGGATTCCCTACTAGATCTTCAAAGAAATTGTCCTTGACAACCTAGATCAGAGGGATGAAAATTGAATCACTCAATCTTCTCCATGCAACAAGCGAAGCAAATCACTCACCTCACTCCTCACACAATAAAAACGTGCTTAAAAGCAACTGAAAATTTATTCATCAAAAGTTATTCCAAATGGTCTCACCAGAGGTGTTTAAATAGGCTCCTAATAAACTAACCAAAAGATAAGATAACTAATTTAAATCAGATTTGATCTTATTGGATTAGATCAGATTTGATTTAAATTTTAAAATCCTAAATATATGATAACTAATTTAAATCAGATTTGATCTTATTAGATTATATCAGATTTGATTTAAATTTAAAATCCTAAAAATACTACTAAACAAATCAAAAGTAAATCAAATTATCCAACAAAATCTAACAGTAAAACAAATTAAAAATAAATGACTAAAATTAGAAAATTAATAAAAATTGTCTCCCATTGAATTTGAAAAGCTTTATTGGGCTTTTTGTTGTCTTGCTTTAGTCCAATGGGCCTTATGAATTGTTGCCCATTTCAGCACCACTATTTTTGAGACGAACTCTTGGTCTTCTTGATGTCCAAGACTGGCATGACACAATTCTTCTAGAATTTAGATCCTTGAATATGACAAGATTATCATTCCATCCCTTAGCTCTAAGATGACGAAAATACCCTCTTGACCACGTATCACATTGTTTCAATTAGCTCACTTACCCAAATAGCCTTACCTTTTATCTTCCATTATTAGCCAGTTTTGAGCCTATGCTAAACCCAATTGTTCTTAATTTTAGCACATTACAAGCCTTAAAGCGAAAAATAATAAATGTCACTTGTTTGGATCTTTGATTAGCTTAGGCTAGTGAGGGTGTTATCATTCAAGTTTGGGAAGTTTGGGAACATTGGTTGGGATAAAAGAGTATTTTTGTATTTCTATTGAAAATATTAGAAATTGGGTACATATTCATGCATTGAATGTTAAACGATATACATTGATGCTCTTGTATATATTTTAGTTTGAAAAAAAATGATAAAGAAAAAGAAAAATAAAAAGAAAAAAATAAATAAAAATACAAATAAAAAATAGAAAAAGAAAAAGAAAGAAATAGAAAAGCAATAATAAAAGGGGACAAAATGCCCCAAAGTAAAGTTCAATGATAATCAATGCATATGGGTTGTGATAAAAAAGAGAATGCATGAGTGTATGAAAGGGTGAAGAATTGGTAGTTAGGTTAGCTTTGAAATTATATAGGTTGTCATAGGTTAGGTGGGAAGTTTAAGTTGATCAAAGATTCAAATTTCTAGTCCACTTGACCAAATACAATCTCACCTTGACCCTAGCCCCATTACAACATTTGGATAAGTCCTCATGATATTTGTATGCATGCATGAAATAATTGTTGATTGTTAGATGAAAAACAAATCTTGGAAAGCATGATTAGGAAGAATTGAGTGAATCAACCCTATACACTTGAGTGACTAGAGTGGATACACATCCGGTGAGGGTTTGATTGCTCAATTACATGTTTTCACCCATGATCATCTCTTGTCATGCAAGTTTGTAAATTCTTTTTAATAATTCAATTCAATTGTGGGTTTGATTTGATTGCTATTGCTTTAGCCCTTGTACTTATATATGTATTCGTGGAAGTTGATTTATTTTGACTAAGTAGTTGCATTCATATAGATAGATTGCATGTAGATAGGTTGCATATAGATAGTTTGCATTGAATAAATGTTGATACCCTTTGTCTCTTTCTTGGTTTAGCATGAGGATATGCTTAGTTTAAGTGTGAGGAGGTTTGATAAACCCCCAATTTTGTGATTTATCTTGTGTTGAATTTAGAGGATTTTATTAACTTATCTCACATTTATTCAATAAAATAGCATGCTTTTGTAATTCACCCTAAATTTGTTTTTAAGAGTGAAAATATACCTTTTAGGTCTTAAAATAGCTAAATTTAGTTCACTTTAATTCCATTCGATGCCTTGATATGTTTGTTGAGTGATTTCAGATTCATAAGGCAAGTATTGGATGGAAGAAATGAAGAGAAAAACATGCAAAATGGAGAATTCATGAAGAAATGAGCATTTGGAGAATTGAAGGCCACGTGCACGCGTCACCCACGCGTACGCGTGAGAAGAGATTTGCAAGCCACGCGCACGCGTCACCCACGCGTACACGTGAGGAGGAATTTTGGCCAGCGACGCGCACGAATAACCCACGCTCACGCGTGACGCTGATCACGTGACCTCATTAAAGTGAATTCGCTGAGAGCAATTTCTGAGTTTTCCAAGCCCAAATCCAACTCGTTTCTAAGACTATTTCATGCAGAATTGAAGATTGGACAAAGGGGGAGCAATTAGATTAGCTTAGGACCATGTAGGGTAGTTTTCTAAAGAGAGAAGCTCCTTCTTCTCTCTAGAATTAGGGTTCTTAGGTTAATGGCATCTTAGATCTAGGGTTTAATTCTTGCTTTCATCTAGTTTTCCTTGCAATTTCTTGTTTCTACATCTTTGCTTCCCTAGTTTTACTTGTTATTTCCTTTATTTTGTTGCCTTTATGTTTATGAGCACTCTTGTTGGATTTGAATTTCTTTTAATACATTTTATGTTTTATGTTCTTTTATTGTTTAATTGAGTTGTTATTCTTGCTTTTCTTGCAATTGGGTAGAAGTAGATTTTATTATTCTTGCAATTTAACATGGTTTCCTTTTATGCCTTCCAAGTATTTGACAAAATGCTTGATTGGATATTGGAGTAGCTTTTTGAGCATTCTTGGCTTGGAAAGAGAAATTGGACAATCTTGAGTCATTAATACCCAATGTAGATTGGTGATCTAGGGTTGTTAGTTAATATTATTTCCATTGACGCTAATCTTTTGCTAATTCAATTAGTGAGTTGATTAGGACTTTTGGATTGAGATTAACTAGTCTTATTAGACTTTCTCTCATGTGAAGATAACATTATACCTTCTTCCATTATTGGAGATGACTTAATATGATAAATTCTTGTTAATCATTGTATGACTAGGATAGAAAGTCTATATTCTCAATCCTTGCCATGAATGTCTCTCTTTAGTAATTGCTTTTTTTAGTTGTTTGCTTTATTTTCTTGTCATTTAATTTCTTACACCTTTACCAACCCACCCCCTTGGATACCATACCAATAATATGCATACCTCACTGCAATTTCTTTGAGAGACGACCCGAGATTTAAATACTTTGGTTACTCTTATTGGATTGGATTTGTGACAACCAAAATCTAAATTTTGATTTGAGTATTATTTGTTGGTTGGGAACTATACTATCAACGAAATTATTTGTGTGAAATTCCTAACCGATGATAAATACTCACATCATGCCTCCTCCGACTCACCAGCCTGGTTCTCCTCCTCATCAAAATGCTCTGATGGAGTATCAGGCTCAGGTGGAATATCAATGCTATCAGAGATCAAGATCCTCCTCAAGTGCTCATAACATCGCTTGTTGCGACACTCCATCTGGCAATCCTTTCAAAGAGGCGCTGCACAAGACAGTAGATCGGCTGCGAGGTAGATGATGGTACTACTGGTAGATGATGGTACTGCTGGTATAGATGGTGCTGAAGGTGGTGCTAAAGGTCCTTCTGCTGCTAAGGATGTGGCTGCCTCTGTAGTGGTAGTGGGTGCCCTACGACCTCAGCGGCTGGCGGATGACTGAGGTCTGAACCAATTGCCGTGCAAAATGACCTTCTTCACACCGAAAACTACCGGCCTCTCATCCCCATTCTCCTAGGGTACCTCAGCTTGGTGACCCATCTGGGTGATCAAACAGTAAATGCCAAGCTGCCTCTAATATGTGTCTGAGCCATGTACCTTCTAATGAGTCTTGAAAGGTATAGTTACTTCCCTTATAAGACACACCAGATAAGTACTGCCATGTCTGATGGAACCTCAGTCTCGCGAGTGCTAAGCATCACATAATTGCTCAGAATCTGATGCCATAGTCTAGCCTCGATGGTAAGATACTTGACCTTTATGCCCTTCAGACCTGGCTTTGACGGTCCATATACCCACGGACTGTTGTCAGGATGGACAGCTATAGCTCAGAGGATGGCATCCCAATCAAACCCCATGAGGTGGATTGCCTCCTTAGCCTTGTGAAAATTATCTTTATCATCGACTTTGGGCTGGAAGTGGAGGATCTCCTCAATCGCCTCCTCTGTGACTAATATCTGCCTGCCCCAGAGTTGAATTGCATCTAGGGTCTCTCTTTAGAAGTTGCAGTAAAATTCTCTGACCCAAGATGCATTCACCCCGACTAAGTTTCTGTCCAAGAATACCTAACCTCGCTGATCAATCTGGTGTGTAGTTTATTTTCGCAGTTCGGTTGCTATTTGCAGCTTTCTCTCAATATGGAGGCTCTGCTTTTCTAGAAAGTGAGGAAATCTCAGCTCGCAGTAGAGGTTGACAAACTTGATTGGATTAGAAGAAGGTGTATTCTGATCAGCCTTTTCCTTCTCACTGAGTTGCCTTTCAGATAGAAACTCATTAGCTATTTCAGCGGCTGATTGTGTACGCTTCCTTTTTCTGGAGCTGGCCTTAACCTTGCCTTTCCCCTTCCTGTCAGTCATCCTGAAAAATCACAGGAAATGGGGTATGAAATATAATCTAAGACACCGAAGGCAAAAACAATATGATAAGCAGGCAAGAAACAGAAAACAGAGGAAATAACAGCATATATGTGAAGTGAGCGCATAAAAGTGCAATTAACTTGGAATGTGAATGAAAATAGAAACCAAAATTAGTTAGAATCCACATTCCAAACAATCTTGTTCAATGAAAATCAAGTTACTTAAACTATGAAGGAAAGGAAAAGTAAAAAGGAAAGTTAAAAGAGTTAGTTAAAAACAAAAAGTTAGGAAATAGAAAGTTAATTGTCATTTGCATAGCAAGCATAGTTCTTAAACTATGAAGATTTTCAAAAGGTTCCAACACACAAGCAAGCTCACATTAATGTCATAATAATGCAATATGCTTAAAATGATCAAATTGAATGTGTAGTGCACATAGTAAATCAACCAAGTAATGCATGTCATTCAAGCATATACATAAAGCATTGATGATGAAACAGGTAGAAGAAGTATGTAAATGAAGCATTTTCACTCATCAATGTGTTTGACCACTTGAATTGCAAAATAGGTGTGAAAGGAAATGAGATTTACACTTAATGTAACCAAGAATCATTGAAGCATAAAAATTACTATTTGAATAGTTACAAAAGTGAAGATGCACCAATTTACAAATTTGTCAAAAGAAAACCTCAATGAAGCAAATTTACAAGTTTTGGTCAATTGAATAACTTAAAAATCTTAACTTCAATGGTTTATGTGAATAGAGTTGGAAACTAACCTTGAAGGAAAAAATTTGACCCAAACTTGACAATTCAAATCATAGAGGTAGTTCAAAACTAGTTCAGCAAATAGGGGTCTATTTGACACAAAATTCTATCAAATAGCACCTTGTTGCACCAATCCAAAAGTGCAGCATGACAAGCAAAAAAAAATAATAATTTCAGCCCTCAGCAACAACCAAAGAAATAACTAGCCAGACAATTGATTGATCAAGCTCATCAACATATCAAAACAAAGGTAAAAAGATACCAAACATCAATCAATCAATTGCCTTAGGAACAAATACTGAAATAGATTTAGTAAAATTCCGGCAGCATTTCGGCAGTAATTTAGCATAACTCCAACATTCACCCAATTCAAAAACAGTATCCATATGAATTCAGCAACAACAAGCACAAATCATAGAATAATTCATATGAAATAAACAAATAAGCCATTTGAGTTTGTAACAGCAGCAACAATCACAATTTAATCAAATAATCAACTAACCATCATCATTCACAAACAGTTTTCATGAAACATTCTATTCCAAACAGCAACAGTAAAGATTTTCAGATCTAATCCACTACAACTATATTCAAACTACCTAACAACCTAAAATCTACTAAACATGCATTTCTAACTAAATTAACTAAGCTAAATTAACTAACTAACAAACCAAAACTAATAAGCAGTAAAAGGGAAAAATGGAAAACTTGGAACAAGGGAAGGAACAGAAGCAGAACAGAGAGAGTGGAACGCAAGGGAAGAAAGGATGTCGCGGTGGAGTAGCCGACCCAGAGGTGGCGTAGCAGTGGTTTACGGCGGCAGCTATCTCGCCTAAGCAAAGAAGAGAACAGGGGATTGCCCTGTTGGTACTGTCGTGGAGGGAAGAATGCAAGTTGAAGGAGATGACGTGAGTGATGCAGTAGCGGTGTAGTGAGTGGGTGGTTGTGAGTGGAGCGGCAGCTGTTGGTTCGCCATGGTTAGTGCCGGGGAAGCAAAGGGAAGAAATGGAAATGGAAGGAAGGAAGAGAGGGGAAGAGGAAAGGAGAAAGAAGGAGAAGGAACACAGGGTTGACGGTGGCGCAGTGGAGTCGTCGGCGGTGGTTAAGTGTTGTGTTGGAGAAAGGTGGTAGTGGGAGTGTTAATGGAACGATGAAGAAGAAAAAGAGACGTTGGAGAGGGGAGAAATTGGTTCTGCGAGCGGTTAGAGCACTCGCGTTAGGGTATATGAATTTGAATTCAAGTGTGTACGGGATGTTACACGTACCCGTGACTTTTGGAAACAGGAGGCTGCGTCCGCGTGAGATGTAATTATACCAAGCGCACAGTATTCACACGGCAGTAGCACAACAAGCTAAATGTTCTGTATAGGGGTGTCGTGCATACGCGTGGGTCAAGTATATGTGTGACTTCTCTTTACTTTTTTTTTTGTTGTGTTCATTGTGCAGAGGCACAACACTCGCACAGCCCACATTTGGTTCGGGAAAGGTGGTCACGCACGCTTGGGTAAGCGTACACGTGAGAAGGTAAACTTATGGGGTCGTGCGTACATGTAAGGTAGGTGTACGCACAACATGGTGCTCTATTTTTAAAGATTTTTCAACTTTCTACACCAAATCAAGCATTCCAAATATTTAAAAAGTCACTTAAACACTACCAAACCTTATTGAACATATTAAATTATCAAACAAACTTAACAAAGCTAATAGAAAAATGGAATTTAAACTTATCTACCAATATATACAAAAGAGAAAGTGGAAAGAATTTATCATGGTAGGGTGTCTTTCACATGGCTCTTTTGTTTATTTTCCTTAAGTTGAACAATTTGGGAAGCTCTTTGTTATAGTGACTTGTGCTTGTATTCATCCTTAAACTTCCACCAATGCTTGGACTTCAAGTATGTTCCAACACTCCAATTGATGTCTACCAAGCCTTGATGAAGTTCACAACAAGCTAGGAGCTCCCAAAATTGATCCTCCTTTTGTAATCTGAGATCCCAAATATTGTTTTCACACCCTTCAGAAGTTGACCATCAAAGTTTCATTTGGGTGGCAAGCAATCTGAATTCTCATTCAAACCCACAAACATCTTCCTACACCCAATCAATTGCGCTCTACAACAACAATTGCACTTAAACTTTGATGAAGCAACCATAATGAACCTTGGATGTTGGTTCCAACCACTAGCCATCTCCCTTTTGTTCTTAAATCTACAAAGAGCTCTAAGTTGACCATCTGTCTCAAACAAACCATATTCAAGCAGAGAAAAAACTTAAGGACAAAGGTTTTACCCACTTGAATGAAAGAATGGATGGTGGTGGCTTAGGGAAAGGTTGTCCCAACGGTCTTGACAAAGCAATTTTCACTCCCGCCCATCCTTTTTGAGAGACTTCCACCATTTGACAAGATTCTTCAATTTCAATCTTTTCTTCACCAATTTCTTCTAACTCTTTTCCATCATTCAAGTCATAAGTTGGAGGTTGAGTAGAATCTATCTCAATGTCAACCTCAAATTCAATGGGAGAGGATTCCTCAAACTCAAGAAAATCATACGTGGATGCGAAATCATCATCACTAAGAGAACTCGTTGCTTGCTCCATTTCTTCCAATTCTTCATTCATAATATGCTTTGGAGGTTGCGCACCCTCCTCAACATCACTTTCAAACTCAACAGAAGAAGGCTCTTCAACTTTAAATTCCTCTTTGCATTCAACATCTCCTAAATCTTCAACCACTCCTTCCTCTTCAACAATTTTGGCTTTCTCCACTTGTTCCAATACAAAAGTCTACTCCTCATTCTCCACTTGAGTTTCTAATCTCTCTTTTATACTACGCTCTTCAATTGATTCTCCACATTTGGTCACGGAAGTGCCTTGATTGCATGAGCGTTGTGAGGTTAAGTTACTTACTACAGGTCAAGGTAGCCATGAATTCTTCTTGCCTCCTTTGAGCTTCACATTGCTCTTGAAGAATGGAACAAAATTTCCTTTGCTCTTGGAGAATAGTGCGAAGGGTGTCATCCATTGGGATTTGGGTGAAGATGAGGGTTCATTGTTTGGGAAAAGGGTTTCATAATTGGAAAGTGGGTCAAGTTGGTGAGAATATTGAGGCGGTATATGTGAAATTGGTGGTTCTTGGGAGTATCTGTGTTGGAATGGGGATGGTTCTACAGGTCTTCGTTCATAATGGTCACAAGGGTGAGGTATATAAGGTTGGCGATATGATGGAGGTGGGTTATGGGAAGGTATTTGGTGGTATGAGACTTGTGAGTATGGTGGTTGAGGGCTATGTTGAGGATGTTGTTCATAGGCATATGGTGATAGTGATTGATAACTAAAGTGATGTTCACCATAGCGTGATCCATCATTGGAGTTCCCATTTCCTACAATATAGTTGTAACCAAATTCATAGCCAAAAGGGTGAGAATTCGTAGTGACAAGAGAAAACAAAAACAAACACTAATAAGAGATAATAAAAACAATCTCAATCAAAGTTTAAGTTGTTTGTCACTTAAGTCAAACCAATAAAAAACTGAGAGTATTTATATAATAACCCGAGTTTTTGAAAAATAAATAATGAGTGATTTAAGATTTATTATATTTATTGAGAATTTTATTTAAAGAAAATTATCTTTTCTAAAAGTAATTAAATTAATTTTTATGATACTTTAAATTTAAAATCCATTAGGCTTTCTAAATAATTTTTATTATAACGAGATATTTCAAAAAGATAAAAAAATTTTAAATTATTATCATTATTATTATTATTATTATTATTATTATTATTATTATTATTATTATTATTATTATTATTAAAGTTCAAAAAAAAAGAAAGAAAGAAGAAAAGAAGAAAGAAAGTAGCCAAAGCCATTAAGGAAACAAAAGGGAGAATGAAAATGTGGCTTACATGCTTATATACATATATATACTTATGACACCAAATGAGCTTTAATACCACAAATTTCCATTTAACATCATTAGCCTTTAATCATCATCATTTTCTTTCATTCACCACCAAACCATTAAGAAAAAGAAAGAAAGAAAGAGAGTAAACCATGAGGAGAATCATGGAACCTTCGATCTTCGGCGCTTGATTTCTTGAGATTCATAATTCCAATCAAAAATCTAATCCAATGTTCGTATCTTCCTCCACTACGTGTTGGTATCATTTTTGTTCGGTAGAAGTTGATGGTGACGTAACTCTCCTTCCCCTTGAAGTTTGGCCCTTTAGTGTTCTTGGCGGAGGAATCGATTTCTGACGTTTTCTTCTTCGACAGCTCAGTCATAAAGCTTCTCTGGAGCTTTGAGTATTTTAATTTCATACGGAGGTAGAGTTTAGTAATTTTAATATGAATTAAATGTAATCTTGATGTGTGATTGTTGATTTGATGATTATTGCTTGAATTTGAATGATCTTGTACTTGAAATTTTGTTGAATCTCGTTAATTTTGATGCTTTAAAGTTCGGCCATTATAGATCTGACAAAAACTTAACTATTTTTAATGTATTTGAGGACTGTTGTTTAGCTTGAATATTGAGAAAATTGATGAGATTTGGTGGTTGAAAGATTAACTTAAAAGCTATGAAAAATCAGTAATCGAAAAACTCGAAAATGGATTAAAATGCAAGTAATATTTTGAAAGGAAAGGGCTAAGGGTTTTGGATTTAGTATAAGAGGAAGATTAGTATTTAAACTTTATTTTTGAAGGGTAACATTATATTTATATATAAAAATTGAGGTACAATTTGTAATTATATAAGTTTTTGGGTATTTTAGGTAATAAATAAAGTATGGGAGTAAAAATGGGTATTTTATAAAAGTTCAGGGTTACTTTTATAAATACTGAAATAAGTGAGGTTTCAAATATAATTTTCTAAAAATGTTGAGTTAAAAATAAAATATTTAAAGAAGGTATTATAATGAATGTCTGTCACAGTAGAGCAGATAGAAAAGAAGGTAATAATTAAAGGGGTCTCTACCGCAGTAGAGTAGAGAGCAAAGATTGAAAAGAAATTGAGTGTTGTTTGGGCCTTAGTGCTAAATATCTAGTGAGGACGACGATGCGTAATGCTCACTTGATACTATAGGGATGGCTCAGTGGGGATGGCAATGCGTAGCGCTCACTGGAGACCGAAAGGAAGGTTCCTCCATGAGGACGGCGATGCGTAACGCTCATGGAGGGGACGTTGGTTGAGATAGGGACATCGATATGAAACGCTTATCTCAGGACCATTGTCAAAAATCGAGCAACAAACCGACACATAAGCTCATGGCCTGTATAGGACTAGACATGCATCATACATGTTTGTGCATATCGCTATGTTGTGAAATTCTATGAACGTGTTGTGTGTTTCTTTGGTTAATTGACTTCTAAGTGAATTACTTGTCATTTTTGTTGAAGTTTGTCTGTGTTCTGTGGTGTGTTGCTATTGGCTAAGGAATAAAATAAAATGAATATAACTATACACCTTGACCCTACTAAGAACTCCCCAGTTCTTACCCTTTATTTCCACCCATTTCAGCTACAGGTGCGAAGGTTTAGTGCGGAGTTACAGGAGCATAGAAGATTATGTTCATGAGTTGAGTTGTTAGAATTTATCCTCGTCGTTTATTGTTTTAGTTTTTAGAGGGGTAGGGTTTATTTTGAGAATCTTGAAATAAGTCTATGTATTTAATGCTATGTGAATATATATATATATATATGATTTAAAGTATAGACTCTTCATTTTCTTAATTAAAATTTTAGTTTGTATTCGCGAAGGCTCAATATTAAATAAAGATAGTATAAAATAAAAAAGTTTAGAGGTAAGTAATGCCTGAGCTTTTAGTACCATCATGAGGTGCTAAAAGATATGGTGTTACAATTTAAACCTCGGATCGTCTTTCAAAGGAATTGCAGGGAAGTGTGCATATTATTGGTTATGAGAATTTTGGGGGGTTTTTAGTATGATGAACAAGAAAGTAAAGTTACAACTAAGGAACTATAAATGCTTAAAGACACTCATAGCAAGGAATCAAGGTTTTCTATCCTAGATCATTGACTACAACATGATAATTACAAAGGTTAATTCCACTTAGTTATCCTCTAACATTGGAGGGTGAAGTCAAGTGGACATAATTGATCCTAAAATCAACTAACAACCCTAAATTACCAATCACACTGGACATCAATGACATCAAGGACTTAGTCCTCAATCTCAAGCCAAGAGTGCTAAAATCTACTCTAAGCCAAACCAAGCATTTTATCAAACACTTGGAAGGTATAAAATGAAAGCATAGTAAAATTGCAATATAATAAAATCTAAAGCTACCAAATGCAAGATAACAATAATAGCAACTCAATTAAACATCAACAAACATAAGAACATCAAATTACATTAAATAAAAATCAAAACTACAAGAGTTTATAAGCATAAAAGCAACCAAATAAAGGAAATAGCAAGTGAAACTAAGAGAACAAAGATGTTATAACAAGAATTGCAAGAAAAACTAAATTAAGACAAGATCAAAATCTAAATCTAAGAGAAAATTAACCTAAATCTATCCTAATTCTAGAGAGAAAAGAGAGCTTCTCTCTCTAGAAAATAACTTAAAACATGATTCTAAACTGAACCTAATTGCTCTCCCTTTGTTTCTTCTTGAATTTGGCTTCAAATACTTCAGAAATGAGTTGAATTGGGCTTTATAAGGCTAGAAATCGCGACCCATGTATTGCAATTAATGAAGTCCTCATATCATGCGTACGCACAAGGCAAGCGTACGCATGACCATGAATTTCTTCAAATTCTCATTTATTCATGAATTCTCCACTTGGCATATTTTTTTCTTCACTTATTCAACCCAATCTTTGTCTTCTAAACCTAGAATCACTTAAAAAACACATCAAGGCATCGAATGGAATTAAAGTGAATTAAATTTAGTGAATTAACGGCCTAAAAATCATGGTTTCACTCTTAAGCACAAATTAGGAGAGATTCACAAAGCTATGCTATTTCAATGAATAAATATAGGAAAAGTTGATAAAATCCACCAAATTCGATACAAGATAAACCATAAAATTGTGGTTTATCATGCACGGTTATCGAAAAAATGCACGAACGGTTATAAAACAAGGAACATTATTGGAATGTTACAACCACCCAAGTCATGTCGAGTCTTCGACCTCTATAAATTCAAATCATGTCGAGCTAGCCGCTTTCTATGACTTCATTCCACGAACCACTGAACGACTTATTTGTGACCCAACATTAATAATATGATTTTATCCCCTATTTACTTAATTGCTCGAGTTTGACTTGGTGAAGTACGACTTTAGACAAGAGAATTATTTATACCCTAGCCCATCATGAGAGCCAGACCCTAATGACTAAAATCTAAATCCATTATCTACCGAATGAGAGTCAAAGACTATACACCACATAGTGCGTCCGACATCTCGCAGGTCGGACACAATAGAGTCAACTCAATCAGACTTGTTCAAAATAAGATGAATCTCATTTAACTCCTACAAACTCTCCTGCTAATTCAAAAAGGAGATCACAGTAACCTACCTTACGAACAGAAAGCAACCACCCATAATTATAGGTGCATAAGTTATAGAAGGATAATAAGATTTTCTTTTCTACTATATAAATACTCCTTCAAACTGAGGTACTAATTAATTTCAATCTACTAAAAACCTGCCTAAAATGCTGGCTAACTTAAGCATCAGAGTCCATCACTCAATGACCCCGAACGCCTTCACCTTGCAGATAGAAGATGCTGGAACCACCATCCTAAAGGAGTCTGGACCTCATGTTCAGGCCCAAATCATCAGTTTCTAGTAAGCTTGGAAACAACCCTTAAATGAAATTAAAAATTAAAATTTTGTTTAAAAAACAAAAAACATACATTATTGTAAAGAGTAATTACCCAAATCAGTCTCCGAGAATTTTTAAAGTGGACATTTTGGTAGCGTTTGTTTTGAGGTACTGGGACAGAGACTGGGAGACTGAAATTCAGTATCATGTTTGTTGGCTCAGAGACTGGTACTAAAATTTCTATCTCTGTCTCCAAAATTTTAGTATTTCAGTACGTCCAGAAAGTGGGGACATAGGAGACTGAAATTTTTAAAGACGGAGATTGAAACTTTAATAACATTTTATACCTAAAATACCCCTATTTTAATTAATTAATTCCAATTTTACTATTTGTGCAAATTAAATTAGAGCTTCATTCTTGTTTCAATTTCTGTCTCTTACTTTGCACCAAACATAATACTCAGATTTATTCCAGTCTCTGTCTCTCCACCAAACGTTACCTTTAGTCCTAAAAAAAGTTAATACGCACATCGATCCCATATTTTCTCTCTGTAGGCCAAAACAATTCCTAGACCAGTTTCTGACGTGACTCACTAACAGAGAATGCTGAGTTGGCACGTTAACTCAGACACGTTACCGTTATGTGTCCACATGTGTGAGGGGACAAAACAGTCCCCAGCTTTCTTCTTCAGCTTCTTAGCCATGTTCTTTATCCATTGCACTATGCCACTACTTTCTTACGACGGAGTTTTCACCAATGCTGGGCCTTGAGTTTGTCTTGAATGCCACGTATTTGAAATTCTCACTGTGACCTTACAACTACTGTGAAGTTCTGCGTCAGCACTAGCACGTGACCTTCTTGAAGCTCCTCGTTGAACACTTTGCTGTCATTGCAGTCCACTACTTATATGTGTGCCTGTCTATTCAACCCATATATGATGTTGTTTGCGTTGAGATTGTAGTGAGGGACAATCATTGCATTCTTCTTCGCAGTTGTAGTGCAAATAGTCTCCTCAATCCCATTGTCCATTCCTATTCCACCGTACCGCATCTATTGGGACTCATGATGTCCATATTCATCTTCTCTATGAATAGGACAAGAAGCACCAATTTAGAGTTTCTATTAGGCACAAAAACAATTACAAGCTTTTCATCTTCGACGGAGACCAGAAATTCCAAAACCTTAAGGTTTTTTCTTGTGCAATTCAAATTGGTGAAGTTGGTCAATATGACGTAGTCATCAACCAAGACTCAAAATTGAGTTTGACCCATATCGAGTTTAGGTAATTTGAATGCGTGAAAGTGGAACCTAACGATGTGAGTTCCTTTGCCTTTGAGAGGAAGAAACTGCAGCTAACTGGATCAGTGAAAATCCTAACGGTGTGATAGATTGGGAAAAGGCTAGAGAAGGGGTTGTCATTTCGGAGCGAAATGGCGAAAAAGGGAGAAGGGGAGTGGAAGGAAGAGTTGGGTATTCGGGCAAGGTTGCTGGAGAAGAGGTGGTGGTCAACAAAAAAGGAAGAAGTGGCAGTAGTGGCAAGTGGGGTGACAGAACCGCAATCGAGGAGGTAATTGTCGAGAGAAGAAAATGGGTGAGAAAGGGAGAGGGTAAAGAAGGAAAGGAGAAGAAAGAAGAAGATGGAGTGTGGTCGATGAAGAACATGGCTTAGAAGGCGAAGAAAAAAGTCAGGGATTATTTTGTCCCTAATATACGTAGACACTTAACAACTACGTGTGCAAGCTAACGTACCAACTCAGCCGCTTCCGTTAATAAGTTACGCTGAAATCTGATCTAAGAACCCATTTGGGAAGCTTCAAAAGCTCATTTTTTCGACTTTTGACTTATAAAAAGTCACATTAATGTTTGGTATAATATTTTAGATATGTTTTTAACTTCTTAAAAAGTTGTTTAAGAACTTTTGAAGAAGTTAAAAAATTTGACTTCTCTTCTTTTTAAAGCTATTTTATCACTCCTATTTAGGGTTTGTTTGGGCGCCATTCTCAAACAAAAATATTTTTTAAATTATATTTTTTTAAAAGATGTTTTACAAAAGTAAGAGTAATTTTATGTTTGGATATCTGATGTAAAAAAATATTTTTATCTATCAATTATGTTTGGATAAAATAAGATAAAAATATTTTTTTGTTCATTTATTATGTAAAAAATATCTTTTTTTAAGGAGAAAAGATCCTTTAAAAAAATATGTAAATTGTAGCTTCTCAAAAACGATATATTTTTTTTTTAATTTTTCTAGTGTTTTTATTTTTACTATTAGAAATTTGCCAAATACACTAAAAAATAAAAAAAGATATTTTTTTCATTTAAAAAAGATCTTTTTCTATTGATTTAATCTGTTTGGGTGCCATTATTTTGATAATTTATTTTTTAATGTGTTTGACAAATTTCTAATAGTAAAAGTAAAAGCACTAGAAAAATTAACAAAAAAATATATATTTTTTTGAGAAATTAGAATTTACATCTTTTTTTAAAAAATCTTTTTTCCTTAAAAAAAAGATGTTTTTTACATAATAAATAAATAAAAACGTACTTTTATATTATTATATCCAAATATAATTGATAGATAAAAGATATCCAAATATAAAATTACTTTTACTTTTCCATAAGATCTTTTAAAAAAAGATAACTCGAAAAAAAATCTTTTTTTAGAAGCTCACCAAAACAAAGCCTTAATACACAATTTTAAAATAAATATTTCTATAATAATTTTTCAAATACAAAATAACTTATTTATAAGCTGTTATTAATAAAAAATTTTATATTTTAAATTTTTTTAAAAGAACTTATTTAAGAAGTTTATTCAAACTGACCCTAGAATAACTATTTTGGTCAATAGAGAGAAACTATAAGAACTGGGATTTTTTATCTTAATAAATAAATTAAATATAATAATACCGAAATATATAATTTAAAAAATATTTACCGAAATAAATATCTTTCTCTTATCTTGTTTACATTGTAAATGAGATAATTTTGCACGTACGTAAACAAGATATATGTAGTTTTTCAATTTTTGTTGCATTTATAAATAATTAAATATAATTTTTAAAAATAATAAAAAATATTAATGCTTTTAATTTGACCAAACTTTTAAAAATAGAATATTTTAAATAACAGAAAAGATAAATCGTCCATTTTAAATAATGGTGAGTTCTATGGTACCTTTTATTATGGTGCCTAAATTGCCTAACTTATTTTTAAAAGTAAAAAATAAAATGTTTAAAGCAAAAAGTAAAATATTTAAAATTTATTAAATATTATCTATTTATCTTTTTTAATAAGTTAGGCACAATTTCAAAGACACCGTAGCATTCACCTTAAATAAATGGGAAGAGCCATTTATGAGATTAACACGTTTACTTTAAAAACACATAAGTGCACCATTAAATTGTCCACTATTAACACGGTTACCTTGAATTGACTCTTAATAAGAATCGTCTAACCAATCAATTCATCTCCATTGAGTTCTGTCTCGGATGAAGTTATTTAAATTATATTTTAAATTTTGATGTACTCCAATGCAACAAACGAAATTTTTATGTACTCTCATACAACAAACGAAATTTCAAATTTTAAACGAAATAATTAAATATAATTTTTGAAATTTTAAATTTCAAATTTAAGAAATTTCGTTTGTTGTATGGGAGTATATAAAAATTTAGTTTGTTGCATGAGAGTATATAAAACTTTGAAATATAATTTAAATAACCTTATCAGAAAGAAGATATGGATTGATTGATTTATCCAATTCCAAAGTAACCACCGTATTAATAGTGGACAGTTTAACGGTGCACTTGTGAAAGTGTTAACGTGCTGAGCTTTTATCTTATTTAAAATGGATGGTTTATCTTTCTTATTATTTGAAACATTCTATTTTTAAGAGTTTGGTCAAATTAAAAGCATTAATATTTTTTTATTATAATTAAAAATTATATTTAATTATTTATAAATGTATCTATCTCGTTTATAAAGAAGATACGTACAAAATTATTTCGTAAACGAGATAAGAAAAAAATATTTTATTTTGGTAAATATTTTTTAAATTATTTATTTTGATAATTATTATATTTAATTTATTTATTAAAAAAAAACCTAAGAACCGTTGTATATTAATTTTGAACTCAAATATCCTCTTCTCTAATTGTCGATGACTGATTTGTAATTACTTTATCGTATACTAGCGGCTCAACAGGCACTATTGTGCCTGTTTAGCCGCTTTTCTATTATTTTTTTTAAATTAAATTTATTTTTTGTTAATATATTATTTATTTTTTGAATTTATTAGATAAATATTTTTTTATTATTTTAATATTGGCATGATCTTATTTATATAATATTTTGTTAAAATTAAAACTATTATAAAAAATTTTAAAATATTAAATTATAAAAAAACACAATAAAGAGGTATATATATATATATATATAATATAGTTCAAAAAATAATGATAATAATATTATCCTAATTCAAAAAAATTATATATAAATCAAAATACATATTAGTTATTTACAAAAGTTAATTTTTATTTAAATATCACAGATATTTATATTTGTCTTCATATTTTTTAAGTGGTAGGCCAAAATATAAATCTGAAGAGGTCTTCATTTTCTTATAAGTATTGAAAAAAAGAAGAAATGAGAATGTTTATTTTTTTTATTTTTAAATATCAAACTATAAGAATAATTAATAAACAAAATAGGAGAATATAAAAATTGTGTACCTGAAAAAATCTTCGTAATTCATCGTACATATTCTTATTAATAACTTTTTGAGTCTTGAAAAACTGTCAGATTTATTGACTATAAAAATAACTATATAAACGCTTCAAGATTATTTAATTAAATTGATTCCTTAATATAGTAGGGACAAATTCAATTAATTCAATTAATTATAGATTTGATAAAATAATTTAAAAATAAAAAAATATATTTAAAAATAAATACAGAAATTTTATAAGTTATTTAACTTTTAAGACGTTCAAAAATTATAAATTTAAATTAAATAAGATATTAAAAATTTTATTATGTTGTTATTATGTGTAATAAAATTAAGATAAATATTTATAAAGTAATTATTTATAAATATTATAAAGTTTATTTTTTTTTTAACAGTATTTAATTTGAAGCAAATATAAAAATTTATATTTAAAGTATTTTTTATTTTTATTCATAATTCTAATAAATAAAAAATATTTTATTTTTTAATTTTATATTCATAATTCTAATAGATAAAAAATATTTTGTTTTTTAAATTTTATATTCAATTTATTAAATTATCTTTAATTTTAAGATTTTTTTAAATTATTAATGTATACTTTTATTATATCTTCTTATTGTATCACACACTATTATTTTCTCTTACTATTATTTCTATCGCACACTATTATTGCCTTATTCTCCTTTTTCATTTTCTTCTTCTCCTCACACCTTCTCTTCACCCAATCGTAATTAATTATCACAAAGTACTATATATTATCGTAACTTTCAATCTTGTCTATCACTTTGATCTATAATCATTTATTATGTTAACTTTTATGAGTCGTTGAAGTGTTGTTAAAATAATTGGTTTTTGTGTCTTCTGAATATCTAAATGTATAAAAACAATAGTTTTTTCTTGATGTGGATTTTAAGTTGTCTTATTATTCTATTAAAAAAATGTACGACATAAAACATTCAAAATTTTTGCTCAAATTATCAAAATTTGATGTCAGTAATCTTTAAAAATAATATTAAAATATATTATTTTAACTAATATAATAAAAATAGTACATTATTGTAAGTTTTTAACTAATAATTATAAGTTGTACGTTTGTTTTATTTGTAAATTAATTAAACTATATTTTATTATTTTATTTTGCATGTTTTGAAACAATGCGATCCTACTATAAGGATGATATTAATTTTTATAATCTAATACGAACCTTCTTACTATTTTGTTTGTCACTTAAATACTATCCATAAAAAATAGTTAGTTAAAGTGAAATACTGTGTAAAGAGAGTAAAATTTTTTTTTTGAATTCAGAGTTCTAATATGTTTCTTAATCATCACTTGATTTAACTCATATTTAATAGGTTAAAAAATTCTCTCTCTCTCTTATATTCTTAACTTCTTCTATAATAAATTTTTTACATTATCTAATACATAAAATGTCACATCCTTACATTTATCTTAAAAGTTAAAAGTTAAAAGTAAATTATATTAGTATTTTTAATAAAATTAAAATAAAAAGATAAAAAATTACTGAAAAGAATAATATTAAGTTTGAGTTATGCTATGTGTACACCAAAGTCCGCCACCAATATAAAATACAGGCTAAAATACAAATACACATTCAAAATAAATTAAACTACACATGTATTTATTATACACAAATACATTGGTAGCTGATTTTGGTGTACAAATAGTATTTTTGATTAAATTTTATGTTCTTTTGTATCAGAATATTACAATTTATTAGATTATTAGATTATCTTTGTACTACAAAACAAAAAATAAAATTCTATATCTTCTTGTTGTTACTTATTTTACTTTATTTTTATTACAGTTTATTATATTATTATATTATTTTTGTACTATATAACAAAAAGTAAAATTCTATATCTTCTTGTTGTTACTTATTTTACTTTATTTTGGATATCTAAATTAGCCTGTATAATATTGTAAAGATTGAAGCTGTTAAAAAATATATAACAAAAAATTTATATATTTATTGTGTTATCAAGTTATTTAAAAAAACTAATTCATAAATGTTATTATTCTACCATATCTTTAATGTTATATGTCAATTTAATATTTAATAAAAAATAATATTAACCGACTAGAACTGATTAAAAATTTAAAAAATAATTAGCAAAATATCCATGAGAGTTTTTTCACTTTACTATTGATAGATACATTTTTTTTTGCATCTTTTATATGCCAATCAAATAATCAATACTATATCCCAAACAAATAATATTTAATTAATTAATTTTTTTGAAATATAAATTATTTATTTTAATTAAATTATAAACAAATTTGCATGTACTTAAATGTCAGAACTCTACCTGGTTAATAGTTTAGGAAATAAACATATCAATATTTTAACAAATCGTTGGTAGTTGCAATTTTTTTTTGCGTCTTTTTATGTCAATCAAATAAGAATTTAATTTTGATGTCCTATTAGTGTAAATGCACTAATCACCATCAAAATTAAACTCATCAAATAATCAAGACTATATGCCAAACAAATAATATTGTGGAATACAAAATTAGTAAATTTTTTGTTGTATAATTGATTTAATTTAATTTAAAAATAAATATTTATGTACTCAAATTTTAATTACAATACTTTATATAATCAATAATTTAGAAAATTAAAAAAATAACATCATTAAATACAAAACAGTTTTAAAAAAATGAGATTTAACTAAAAAGTAAATATTGATGCACTTAAAATTTAAAAAAATATTCTACATAATTAATACTTTAAAAAATTTTAAAAATAATTTTATCTTGCATAAAACCGTTTAAAAAATAAAAAAAATTAACAAAATAATTTATAAGAGTTCTTCGATTCATTATTGATAGGTATATACATGTAAAAAAATTAAAAAATAAATATCAGATAAAAAATAATAATTTTTTTAAAATTAAATTGATGAAAGAAAACTTTGGATGTGAAAGATAGATTAAAAATATATAAGAATTAATACAGTTTGGTAAGTAAACTGAAGAGAAAGGAAAATGAAGGTGAAAGTTATGCGTGAAATAGATAATTGTAGTAAAACGGTATAAAATTTGCAATTGTAGTGAATGGAAGCGAGGAAAAGATGGAGGTGATACAATGACGATATTAAAAGAAGGAGAATGATGGCAACAGTAATAATATAGAAAAATGCACCTAATGGTGAGAGGAGAAGCACTAAAAAATAAAAATTGAATAATGAGATCAACTATTGGTATAAAGTACTCACATAAAGAATATACCCAAAATAAAACAATAAGATCGATAAAAATTTATTTATCACCCATAATTATTTTTTTTTTCCTTTCATACATGGCGTCCAAAATCAACATTTAGCATAGTCACTGTCTAGTTCAGAAAATCACAAAAACTTATCCAAATAATTGTTACATACAGAGAAGCACATTCAGAATTGGGAAGAGAAATAAGAAAAATTGAAAACAGATAAAATTAATAAACGGATAAATTATTGGAATAAAGAATTGAAGAAGAGGTTACTCCGTATCGACATTATATATTGTTATAGATTTCTATTTGCCTGTTCTAATTGTAGTCAATCAGGCTACTCTTGTATTTGTGGTACCTCCACTTGTGTCTGTCATTGGAGTTGGAATTGAAGTTGTATCAGTTGATATGGCAACTTGTTTTCTTGTCGAATCATCTCCGGATAAGTTGCACGTCTTCTAGTTAGGTGTTGCTGTCTTTGTTCTTCGGTCATTTTCTGTCTTCTTCGCCGTTCTGTCCAAGTGGTCGACGTTGACGTAATTGTTGATTTCGTGATAGCAAGATGCAGAGAAGAAAAATATTTGTGAGACCAAAATTGAAAGTGAAAGAGTAATTTAATTTTCTTGGGAGTTAAGTACACTGAAGGTGGATCAGTTTTTTATTGAAAGTGGGTCAGTTTTTAAATTGAGTACGTAGTGGTAGCAGTTTTTTTATTGGAAATAAATTAGTTTTAAAATATGTCGTGGGGTTAAAAGTGAATTAGTTTGATACTCTGTTGGGATAAATATTTTTTGATAAAAATATAAAAAAATGGAGGATGTAGTAACAGTTTGTTATATTGAATTCCGTATTTAACAAACTTAAAAAAAATAGGGATAAAATAGAGAGAAGAAATTGGGTAAAATAGGGATATAGATTTGATTAAGGAGTACTCTTCTATATGTAATTTTTTTTAAATATAAACAATAGACATCAGAAAAATATATAAATCGTGTATTGTAATTTAATTAATTGGTATAGATTTAATTAAGAGTACACGTTTATATGTAATTTTTTTAAGATAAACAATAGACATTAGAAATATTTAAACCGTGTATTGTAATTTAATTAAACTCTGTCCTAGGTAAAAACAATTTAAAAAAATAAAAAAATTAAATACGTAGTAACAGTTTTTTTTTTCATTAAAAGTGAAGTGGGTAAAATATTTTCTTGAAAAAAAAAAGAAAGAGGGTAAAATGGGAAGAAGGAATTGAATACCAAACTCCTATATCCTCATTAAAAAAAAGAAAAAGGATAAAATGGAAAGAAGGAATTGGATACCAAACTCCTATATCCTCATTATATATTGGTATAGAATTAAAAAAAGAAAGAGGGTAAAATGGGAAGAAGGAATTGGATACCAAACTCCTATATCCTCATTATATATTGGTATATTATATATTGGTATATATATTGGTATATATATAAAGAAATATCTGGAACCTTCTCCTGACTTCTGCGTCAGCGGATGCGTTCATCTCCTGTCGTCTCCCATTACCAATTATTCTTCATTCTTCATTCGTTGACCTTCCCTTACTTTTACTCCCTCTTAGATCAATTTTCTGACCAAATTTCTCAATATTTTCATTATCCTATCCCGTTGTGTTCTTCTACTCCTGCAGCTTCAGGTAATTCCATAATCTCCCTTATTGTTCCGCACCACCCATTTCAACTGTTATCCTCTGAATAAATTATTATCTGTCTGTTTTTCTCTATTCGTTTTTACTTTTGACTGATAACTGATTGTTTCGAAGTCGTATTTTTTTCTTTCGTTTTATCCGTTTGTGGTTTAGGATGGCATCGTATGAGTTTTCGAATTTCCAGAATTTCGTTGTGGAAGTTGAGAGAATTTCTTTGAAAAAATTTGTTGTATGGTTAAATTGTGCGAAATATGGTTGTCGATGTGTCCCGACATGAAGTGGTTAAGTTAACACCATTATGAATTATGGCTTATGCGCTTGAATTTGTTGAAATTTCCCCGTGTTGGATCCTTCATCTTTTATTGAATTTTATTCAAAGAAACTCGAACCTTGGCAGATATAAAAAAGGAGGATTTGGTGCTGGGTTTCGGAGGTATCGCTATTTCTGTACCCTTAGTTTTTGTGAGGATAGCGATACCTGCTGTTGTACTGTTTTGGTTGAAATAAAACAGAAATATGAACAATTATATTTTTACTCTCAGATTACCAAGTACTTTTACAGGCCAACTAGTTCCTTATTAAAAACAATGACTTTAATGAGTAATATCGTCATTTTGGGTCACTCTTTGGACCTCCAACTGTATAACTACTCGAAAATAATTAGATCGTGTTGACATTTGATTACTTAGATCAAACATGGAAACTCTGTCAAGCCTTTTTAAAATCTCGGTTACATGGAGGGGAAAGAAGTTTGCTGTGGAGATGAATTCAGGTGCCACTGTGAAGGACCTAGGGCAGGAAATGCAGAAATTAACAAATGTCCAAGAAGATACTATGCGGTTCATTGTTCCACTGAGCTCTGGGAAAAACTCAAAGCTTCTGGCTCCATTTTCTGTAGAGTATGCTTGTTTAAGTTTGCTGGAAACTGCCATTACTGAGGTAATAAACGCTTTTAGTCTTATATGTGCCTTATGATCTTAGAATGATATGGTTCTTATATGCTATTCTCCCAGCTATATTGTATCCATTTCTTCCATCTTTGTGTTTTTGTGAAAAATTCATGCCGCAATTGGATTGAATTTTTCCATGGAGTGAGGAAAAAGCAATTGTGTTGTTATTACCTTTTTAGGTTATTTGAATTGATCATTCTTATGGTTAGCATAGCTGTAAAATGTGAAGTTACTTTAGAGTGGCAATGATATGCTTATTATTAAACCCTGCTCCCTTTTTAACAAAATCCCAATTAATTTCTTCTTAAGTATTAGAAGTTTAATTTACTTTTAAGTAAAAGGATCTTCTTTATTTACTTTGGAGAACAACCCATGTATGCAATTTTAGGCTATTGGCCCATCACCATGGAATTTTGGCCCTTCACATTTCAACCCAGAAAAGCAAAGCATGGACCACCATTTTTGCTTGTGAGTTTCTTGAATTGGAATGGGATGGGATATGATTTGGATACTCCATGTTAAATAGAGGGAATGAGTTTATTCTTCTAATACTTTCTAATTGTTAAATAAAAAAGTATTAATTATTTTTTCAAAAAATTCAAGGCATTGGTTGTACTTATATAATATTAATTTATGCTTGAATTTATCCATATAATACTGTTATGGATGATGGTTGTATTGGATTAACTTTTTATGGCTTATTGTTCCCTAATTTTCCGTGTTTCCTCCTTAGGCCAAGACAATTAAAATGATGGGTGTGTCATCAAATGAAGTTGAAGAAGTTCTTCAAAATGCAAAAGCAAATTTCAGAATTGCTGGATTTGAGGACGAGGAGAAGAGAATGAAACAGAGGGTTTCACATGGATCTCGTTTTTCATTGAAACTTCCACAAGGTCCTTATATTTTTTGTGAATTTCGGACATTTGAAATTCCAGGAATAGAGGTATTGTTCTATTATTATTATTATATGATCATTTTTCTTTTTCAAGAATAAAGCTTATATCTCTGAAATTTGTTCTTTATAGTTTTGCTGTTGATTTTACTGTCTCAGTATCTTGCTTTTGGATTAGGAAAGTGTTTGCTATGCATTAGACACTTTGCCAAGCTTCTTTATTGTGTTAATAACTTAATATTGAATGATTTCCCATTATATTCTTTGCCACACATCTCATAACATGAAATTCCTAATTGTGGTTTTCTCAACTGATTATGGATGAACTCTGTGTTTTCTTGTCTTCAGCTGAATCCTCCCCCCTCTGAGGCACTTAAAAGAATGCACATGCTTGCTGCAGATCCTGGAATTATTGCAGTCATGAACAAGGTACATTTAAGAGATTTTCAGTATATGAATGCATTCTAATTACAACTTGGGGCATGTTCTGACAAATGTAATACATATTACAGCATTGTTGGTGTGTAGGAATAATGAGTGAGATGGCTCCCGTTGGTTATGTTGGCAAGAGTCCAAAATGTCTTCTTGGTTTGAACAAGGTAACGGCTTTTTCGGTATAGGAAGCAACCATCATTATTCTTTTGTTGATCTCATTCCTTCTTTTCATTGTTCTTTACAGAATCAGGGAGAGGAGATATCATTGCGTCTTCGAACGGACGACCTCAAAGGTTTCAGGAAGTATGAAAGTATCAAGAAAACACTACTGCATGAACTTGTAAGTTACATAACATAGAGAAGTATATACAACATTCAAACAGCCATAAATATCTCTTCTGTAGCTGCAAATATTGCACAGTCCCTCGGTAAAAGTTTGTTCAGTTCCTTATATTTTAAGAATGATCTTAAAGTTTAAAAACTTAAAAAGAGAAAAATATCCTTTATCCTTGTGACAACAGTTAGTTACACTGTTTTTTATTATTTAAGGAAAATTCTGTTCCTACAACCCAAATCTATAACTCAACCAGACAGTTATTTTAGATGAGGGACTAAAATCAATTTTCTTTTGAGCTACCAGAAAAGATTGCTAATTTTATGTAACGTTCATTTGTGAAAACTATGCTGGGCTTCTTACTCAAATGTTCCTAAAATAAAAATACAAAGAGAAAGTAGTGTGCTTTTGTCCATTTGACAACAATGGTTGTGGAACTATCTAACTCACTATTTGTTTCAGGCTCACATGATACACACTGAACATGATGCAAACTTTTATGCTCTAAATAAGCAGGTGTGTGTACCTGCTTAAATACTTGTCTGTCTGTCCATTTTTCTTTTGCTTTGTATTAGGTACTGTATGTTAATTTAATTTGCCTAATTGCAGTTAAATCAAGAAGCTGCTAATTTGGATTGGACTAGATCTGCAAGCCACACTCTGAGTGGAGTAAGGAATTCTGAAATCCATGAAGAAGATTTTATAGGCGAAAGTAGCAATGTTCACCAGAAGCTTGGAGGTAACAGGATAGATCAGCTGAGAAGTGCCCGTGAATCTTCTATCAGTGCTGCTTATCTTCGGATGGCTAATGTTTCTCTCAATAAGTCAGGAGGTTCTGAAGTATATCAAGAGCTGGATCCCGATTATTCTAGCGTTCATGCAAGTGAAAATCTTGATCATATGATATCCATTTCCAAAGAAATCGTAGCTAATGACATGCCCATCCTTGTTGAGAAAGGACTTAGCAGTGAACCTGACGCACATGATCATACTATTAAAGGAATGAAGCAGGAGCCTGATCCAGATGATTCTGATCATGGTAAAACTGTTAATTATGATTTTTCTTTTAGGATATATTGGTATCAGAACTGTATTTCAACAAAAACCAATTGATTTTAGGAGAGACTTTGCATACTCAGACCAGTGACATGTATTCAGCTACAATGCATGTATCTAGAGAACCTGATCCGGATGATTCAGAATCTTCTTTGAAGTCAGTTAATGCAAGTCAAGGTAATTCTTCCCCTGACATGAGTATTCTTGATAGGCTTATCCTGTCAATGATTTAAAAGAACCTGTTGGTGAACTATATTTTATGCAGATACAAGTAACATGGCTGAACATGACCCCGGCGATCTTGTCTTTCCCACTCCAAGCTTTTCTACAATGCAGATCGATGAGCCAGATCCTGATGACCAAGAATTTCAGAGGATTAATGATCCTGTAACTGCTGTTTGTAACCGTTTACAGACGGCCCTGGAAATTCTGAGAGGTGAAGCTACTCCAATGCAAACTGCTTCAATTGTCCAAACTCTCCTGAAAATAGTCAGGTATGCTTATTCAAGATTATATGATCGTTGATATCATTTGTACCTTTTAGCTGAATAGGCTTCCATATTCTTTAAGGAATTAGATTAAAATGTCTTGTCTTGGAAATACTTATGGCAAATTTATGGATAGTCAGTTATGACAGCATCATGTTATCCATTGATCATGTTTGGTATCCATGGCAGTAATGTAATTGAACACCCTGAGGAGATGAAATACAAGAGGTTGCGGAAGGTACATTCTGTGTTAACTTTAGTCATCGTGCTTTTGGCAATGCTTCATCCTAATATTTCCTGTATCCTGCAGGCTAATCCAGTCATTGAGAGGAATATCATTGGTAACAAAGGTTTGCACCTAGACTCTCCACTTTAATTCTAGCATGCCTGATGTGTACAAGTACCACTTAGACAAAAATTTTCCTGTGTGCGCATGAGATTTTATCTCCCATTTATAGATATCATTTATAGATATAATTACGACACGTTTGGAGAGTTGTTTCTATATATAGCTGCAAAAGAAATACTTAAAGTGTATGAAAAGCAAGTAAGCAACTTTTGCAGAGTTTCATTCTGAATGGGGTTGCTAACTTTCTAAATTTTGAATGCTACACAGCTGCCTTGGAAATTCTCTTTCTGGTTGGCTTCAGTGAAGATGTCATAATGGACAATCTTGGGAAGCCAGAAGTGTATTTGGTGCTGAAGCGGAATGACCCTGGCTTGTTGTGGCTGGCAAAATCCACCCTTCAATCCTGCTAGCCCATAACACAGTAAGAAAAGTTGTGATTGGAAAGAGAATAGCTATATTCATGTCCAAAAAATTATATGCTAGCGCTCTGCAAATAAGATGGCCATTGTGTTGTATTTAGGTGGAGTTAAGTCCCAAAGTGTCGTTTCAAATTGGCCGAATGCATTAAATTAGTCGTCGAGATTCCAATTGCACTAATTTCACCCCTTAGATTGGCAAAAGTGCATTATGTTAGTCTCCCAACCTTTTTCCATCAAGGGACTCATCATGCTGTAGGGATAACGTAGTGCACTTTTGCAGATCTCAGGGATGCAATTGGTGCAATTAAGATCTCGAACACCATTTTAATGCATGAAGCCAATCTTAAGGATTACTTTGGAGCTCAATCTATTTAGGTGAGGGGAAATATATATATGTATATGTATTGAATTGTAAAGCCCATTCGGATGTACTGTAAATAGAAGGATTATGTTTGTGACATTGAAATATTGGGCACTGCAAGGCTTGGTTTAGTGGCATTTGTATATGTCTTGCTAGAGTTTATCACGGTTTAAATCCTAGCTATGACTAAAAAGTGGTTATATAGAACCTATGACAGGGTGTGTGTGTTGTGAGGGTGTAAGTTGACAATATATATATCTTGAGGGAAGAAAAGTGGATTATATCTTTACTGCAAGGAAGAATAGATTTCCTGTTGGTCACTGTACGACGTAAAATGTTATATTTTTATGATTATTACAAATAGATTGTATTATTTGAGAAAATCACTTCCCGTGTGCAGCAGACAATTAGCCTATGTGCAAGTCAATTTTATATGCCCATCATCCATGTACATTTGTCATTGTTAATTTTCAAAATGAGTGAAGTGTCGTTTTTGTCTCTAATGTTTGGGATAAGTTTTAAAATTGTTCTTAACGTTTAAATCGTTTTATTTAAGTTTCTAAAGTTCTAAAATTGTTTTAATGTTTTTCTGTCATTAGAGATTTGTTAACAGAATTAACGGTGAGACAAAATTAAGATGATTTTGAAAGATTAAAGACTTAAAATAGGACAAAAATGTTGGGACAAAAACAATATATTATTTTTAGAAGAATTATCAAATCAAGGAAAATAAAAGTAAATTTAAATAGAATGAATTACATTACGAATTTAAAATTTTTATTCATTATAAAATACTTCTAAAATGAATGGTAAATAAATTTTTGGAAAAAAAAATGAGTGTGATACATATATAATAAAGTTAAATTATACATTTTTATTTCTAATGTATCAAACGTCTTTAATATTTAATTTAAATAAATTTTATTTTTAACTTAAAAATAAATTTTAATTTTATCTTTCAATAATATCAATTTTTTATAATACATAGTTACTCAATTTTTTTTAATTACATCTAAGTAAATTACATTTAATCAAATTATTTTTATTTTAAATAAATTTATTTTTTTATTTTATTCTTAAAGATTTTTACTGATCATAAAATGTTTGTAGAATGACTAGACATAAACTTGTGAAAAAAAATATGGTACATATACAATAAAATATAAATTATACCTTTTGTCTCTATTATACCAAATTTTTTTAATGTTTAATTTAGTTAAATTTTATTTTTAATTTTAAAATAAATTTTAATTTTATTCTTCAATAATATTAATTTTTAATGTAGATAATTATTTAATTATTTTTTTAATTGTATCAAAGTAAATTACTTTTAATCACATTACTTTCACTCTAAATAAATTTATTTCTTAATTTTAATCTTAAAAGTTTTTACTCATTATGAAATATTTGTATAATGACTAGTAAATAAACTTGAGAAAAAAAAAAGAGAACGATACATATACAATAAAGTATAAATTATACCTTTTGTCTCTATTGTACCAATTTTTTTAATGTTTAATTTAGTTAAATTTTATTTTTAATTTTAAAATAAATTTTAATTTTATGCTTCAATAATATCAATTTTTTTATGATAAATAATTATTTAATTATTTTTTTAATTGTATCAAAATAAATTACTCTTAATTACATTACTTTCATTCTAAAAAATTTATATTTTAATTTTATTTTTAATCACATTACTTTCATTCTATGTAAATTTATTTTTGATTTAAAACAAAATTAAAAAATAAATTAAATAATTATCTATCGTAAAAAATATTGAAATTATGATTAAATGAGAGGTAAATCAAGTATCAAATTGAAAACTGATCAAAAGGCAAGCTTAGCATGAAGAATGGAGTGCCAAAGGACACAAGCATCAATCCATGTTAGCCATGTATAGAAGGAGGTGTGACACACCTTGGAGAGCTAAAACAGGGGCACGCCACACCCTAAATCAGGAAGCAGGGGCGTGCCACGCCTTGGAGGAAGGAAGCAGGGGCGTGCCACGCCCCATAACAATTGAACCTGGCGTGCCATGCCAGGCACTATGCATGGCACGCCCTAACACAACCAAAGCGAAGCGTGCTATGCCCTATGTAATCAAGCAATGGCATGCCACGGAAGCGTGCCATGCCTTGGACCAAGAGAAGCCCCTGGAGCAATTCAACAAAAACGCCCTAGTTAATTCCAAGCCCACAAGGAGGGCGTGCCATGTGAAGAATTGGGGGTGCCATGCCCTAACCAAGAGAAGCCCTTGGAAGCACTTCAAGATGAAGGGCGCGCCACGCCAAGGGTTGGGCGTGCCACGTCCTAACCAATCAAGAGAGGGTGTGCCTCACCCTAGCCTAATTTCAACTCCTGGGAGTGTTGTCCAATTCAGGCGTGCCACGAGGAGTCATGGACATGCCATGCTAGGCCCAAAATGTCTTGTCCGGTGTTGATTCCTTCAAAACCCAACCTTAAAGATTTGAACCAATCAAGAGAGGGTGTGCCTCACCCTAGGCTAATTTCAACTCCTGGGAGTGTTGTCCAATTCAGGCGTGCCACGAGGAGTCATGGACATGCCATGCTAGGCCCAAAATGTCTTGTCCGGTGTTGATTCCTTCAAAACCCAACCTTAAAGATTTGATTTCAATTTGAAGATTGACAAAAATTCTGTAGTTAATTAGTTTTGATTTTCTTTTGATTCTGTTTTGAAATTTAAGATTTGAATTAGTTAGAGATTATCTTAATTATTTTGATTAAAATAAGATTAGGATTTTAATTTGAATTAGAAAATAACCTAGGTATAATAAGTGAATTATAGTTACAGAGGGAGGACACCCAGTTTTCCGCCATAGGCTTTTCATCTTTGTGTTTTTACATTCTCCATGTGTTACTAATCCTTTGTCATGGGGTTACGAGCTTTGTTTTTGTTTTCTATGAATTAGTAATCTAAGTTTTCTTCTATTTTAAAACTTTGAGTATTTCGTTCTTCATCCCTAAAGGATTAGAAGTGCCGATAGGTGTGCTAATCCCGTCTTGAATTTGTTTACTGACTCGATAGAACTTATATCCGAATTGTGCTTGAAAACTCTTTCACGTGACTTCTTAAATTGATTAGACATAGCGTTTTTAAAGCGTGCGACATAGCACATGATTTTCGATTACCCTAGTTCTGAATATGTGACATATAATTAGGATTAGGACGATTTTCGAAAGTTATGTTTCCGTATAAAATTCAATTGGACATGACGAACTTGGATACGTGACATATAATATAACCTGAGGACTACTCTTGAATCTTATGTGGAATTGAATTGTATTTTGCACTTAACCTCTTCGGTTAATTGACTAACCAAGACATTGGCTGTTGATTAATTGAGGAGACACCGAGGAGCTAAGGCATTGGAAATCGGTTAATTAAGATTCGTCGTGAACGATCCTTGCTTGCTTTGAACAGAGAAAACAAAGTTTGATTCTTCTAAAGACTTAAGCATCTCCAAAAATCCTTGACTTCCTCATCATATATACTTTCCTCCAACAATCACACGTACTGCCTCAAGCAATTCAAAACCCTAGCTTTCAACTTTCCTCAAGCTTTTACTTTTTCAGCAAGTTTTCAAGATTTCAGCACTCAACAATTCTAGGTTTCATTGGTCTAATTAGTAGTTTAATTCGATATTTGCATGCTCAATCCATTAATCCTCGTGGAAATGATATTCACTCACTGTGGTATTACTTGAACGATCCGGTGCACTTGCCGGTATCCGTGAGCTTCACTTTTTGCTCATCAATAGTTAGCATTAACTTCTTCTAGAAAGATAAGATTTAATTGTTAGAATTTAGTTCAGATTAGATTTTAATTATTGTTTTGAATTTGAATAAGTGTCATCTTATCCTTCGGAGGTATAGAAGATAAGATTAGATTTTGAATTTCAAATAGTTAGGAAGTTAGAAGATAAATAAATGAACAAAGTTCACATCTAGATGAAGGAATGAGATCATCTACGAATTAGGAAACTCTTTAGTTTTAGGTTGTTTTCTTTTCTATCATGAGTAACTAAACCTCCCCTTGTTAAAAGTTAGGAGCTCTGTTTGATTTTATGGATTAGTAATGCAAGTGTTTTCATTATTTTGATTCAGGCTTCTCTATTTTTTCAACTTTGAGTCTCATTCTTCATCTTTAATGGTTAGAAGTATTAAAAAATATTCTAATTTTATTTTGGATTCTGTTATTACTTAGAAAAATTTAATATCGGAATTAGCTTGAAACTCTTTCTCATGATTTTCAACTTGACTAAGAATAGTATTTTAAAAGTTGTGTGGCTTTAAATGAAAATCATTCTTAACCTCTTCTCTAAATTAGTTGACCAAAGGATTGAGAATTAATTAAGTTAAGAAATATTAAATTGTCAAGGAATTGTGATTTGATTATAAATAATTTGCTGTGAAAAATTTTTTGCATTAGTCCAGATAGGAAAACACAAGCATTACTTTTTCTAAGAGTTAAACACCTTCCCAATTACTTTCCTAAATTCGTAAGCTTTCTCTGTAAGAACCGGAATAACCGTTTTAATAAAATAATAATTTAATGGATCAGAATAGCTTCGAAAATATAGAAATTGATATTTTAAAAATAAAAGGTGAAATTTGAATTTAATAAATTTTTCTGAGTGGAAAAATGTATCTTTTGCGAAAAATTTTTGTAAAAATGCGTACCGGTGCTTAAGTTGGTAGTACCGACTCTAGTCTATCCGGTACCGCGTATTTTGGAAAAAATAAGATTTTGAAGATTGAATTTATTATTTTGAAAGGACAAAAATAATTTATAATTTAAAACCGGACACTAATCTTAAAGGTTTTGGCCCAAAGTGGGCCGAACAGGCTAAAAACGCTAACAGGCTGGACTGGACCCAAGTTGAGCCCAAGCCCAACATATATAAACACAACTAATGAGCATTTCAGCTCATTTCTAGCCCTAAAACAAGAAAGGGGCGCTGCTGAAGTGAGAAGAGTGGAGGTGAAGGTTTGCACTATTTATCTTCTCCTTCTTTTGGCCATAACTTGAGCTACGGAGCTCCGATTGACGAGCCATTTTTAGCCACACGAAGCTCTCGCTGAGCCCGTCATTTTTAACTAAGATTTTCTGGTAAGATCTTGCATCTCCTGATCCAACTTTCTGCCCTAATTAATTTCGTATTTTTACGTTTGGTTTTTTAGTAGATTTTGTGATTTTGGTTGTTTAGGGGGTAATCTAGCATTAGAATATTGTTGGTTTTTGGTCCTAATCTCATTGGGTAAGGTAAGTTCTCACTAATCCCTTGCGTTTAGTAGTTTTTCTGAACCCTAGGTTTGATGTTGGTATGTTGTATGATGTTAGATTGAGTTTTGATGTTTGTTGGAGTTGGTTTGAGGCTTCCGGATCAAGCTTTGTTGCTTCGTTTTGGTGTTTGGTGTATTTTGGGAAAAGGTCAAGGTATGTTTTCGGTTTTCTTTATGTAATATGTAATGTTTCTGGACACTTAGACTAGTGGACCCTAAGATAGAATTGAATGGTGTCGGTGTATGATTAATTATATGTGAATTTATGTTTGATGATGAAGAGTATGTTGTGGAGTGTTGGAATGTGTGATATATGAGTTATGATGATAATGTAATGAGTGTTGGTGTTGTATATGCTTATGATGATTGATGAAGGATATAGATTATTATAATGAGTGATGATATTGATTTATGATGTTATTGAGAATAGTTTGATGATTGTTGAGTTCGATGAATATTGAGGAGGAAATATATGTGTGTTGGTAAATAATGCTTGTGAGGGTGACGGAGGATAAATGTCGGTTTAGAATTTTTCAAAAGAATTTTGTTGCAAGCATAGTCTAAACCAATAATTAATCCTCAATCAAAATTTAATTTATTTGTCACAAGTACAAACCCAATAAAAATAAACCGAAGTATTCAAACTTCGGGTTGTCTCTCAAGGAATTGCAAGGAAATATTCATATTATTGGTTATGAGGTAATATTTTTGGGGTTTTGAAATAAGGGACAAGAAATGTAAATAGTAAGAAAGTAACTGACAATTAATTAATGAAGGAAAGGGAATTCAAATGGTAAACAGGGTCTTGGCAAGGGTTGATGGTTAAGGATCACTATCCTTATTACTAACCACAACATGATAATTGAAAGGATCAATCCCATTTAGTGATCCTCTAATTATTGAAGAAAAGTCAAATGAGCTTCATTAAACCTAATCCATAAGTCCTAGCCACTCACTAATTGACTTAGTGAAGACTAATGTCAATAGACACCAATTATCAATCACTTGGACATCAGTAACTCAAGGTCACCCAAATTACCATTTCAAGCCAAGAATAGAATAATCTACTCTAAAATCCAACCAAGCATTTTATAAAATACTTGGAAGGTATAAAAGAAAAGCATAATAAGATAGAAAGAAATATAAAATCTACAACTACCCAAAGCAAGGAAAATAACAATAACAACTCAATTTAACAATAAGAAACATGAAACATAAATTGCATTAATGGAAATTAAAACTAACAAGAGTGCATCAATATAAAAGTGACATAAAAGGAAAATTAACAAGAAGAACTAAAAGAGCAAAGATGTAGCAATAAAAAATTGTAAAAAAACTAAATCAAAGCAATAATTAAACCCTAGATCTAAGAGAATTCTAACCTAATTCTACCCTAATTTCTAGAGAAAAGAGAGAGCTTCTCTCTCTAAAATTCTAACCTAAAACATGATGAAAATTAAACCATGACTACTTCGTTCACCCCCTTCAATCCTTGGGTTCAATAGCATCAGAAATGAGTTGGATCCGGGCTTGAATGGGCTCAGAAATCGCCCCCGGCGTTTTGCCTTTAATGAGGTCACGTGCCGCTTGTCACGCGTAAGCACGGGTCACGCGTACGCATCGCCTGGCAAATGTCCTTCTCATGCGTACGCGTCGGTCACGCGTATGCGTCGCCATGAATCCTCCAAATCCTCATTTCTTCATGAGTTCTCCACTAAACCTTGCCTTATAAACCCTGAGATCACTCAACAAACATATCAAGTCATCGAATGGAATTAAAGTGAATTAAAAATTTCAATTTTAAAGTCTAAAAAGCATGTTTTCAATCATTAAGCACAACTTAGGGAGAATTACAAAACCATGCTATTTTAGTGAATAAATGTGAGAAAAGTTGATAAAATCCTCTAAATTCAATACAAGATAAACTCTAAAAATGGAGTTTATCAACCTCCCCACACTTAAACCAAGCATGTCCTCATGCTAAACTCAAGAAAGAGGCAAGGGGTATCAACATTTATTCAATGCAAACTATCTATATGCACTCTATCTAAATGTAATCTTTTCAAATGCATGCAACTACTTGGTCAAAATAAATTAATTTCCAAGAATACATATATGAACACAAGGGCTAAAGCAATCATAATCAAATCCACAATTAATTAAGTTATTGAAATGAATTATAAACTTGCAAGAAAAGAGATGATCATAGGTGAAAATATATAATTGAGCAATCAAACCCTCATCGGATGTGTATCCGCTCTAGTTGCTCAAGTGTATAGGTTGATTCACTCAATTCTCTTCTAATCATGCTTTTCAAGATTTGTTTTTCATCTAACAATCAACAATTATTCAATGCATGCATACAAATATCATGAGAACTTTTCATAAGGTTGTAATGGGGCTAGGGTCAAGGTAAGGATATATGGCTAAGTGAGCTTGAAATTTGAATCTTTGATTAACCTAAACTCTCACCTAATACATGATGAAGAGAGATTTGATGGTATAGAATTTCACTAATGAAATTCTCGTTGCAAGTGTAGTTTCTAAACCAACAAACAATCCTCAATCAAAAATTTGTTTGTCACAAGTACAAACCCCAATAAAAATAACCGAAGTATTCAAATCTCGGGTTGTCTCTCAAGGAATTGCAGGGAAGTATGCTCAATTATTGGTTATGGCAAAGTGTTTTGGGATTTTGAAATAAGAAACAAGAAATGTAAATGACAAGAAAGTGAAGGAAACTCAAATAATAAAAGGGTCTTGGCAAGGGTTGATGGTTAAGGATCTTTATCCTTGTTACTAACCACAATATGATAATTGCAAGGATTAATCTCATTAAGTCATCCTCTAACGAGTAAAGAAAAGTCAAATGAGCTACATTAATCCTAATCCATAGGTCCTAACCATCTCACTAATTAATTTAGTGGAAGCTAGAGTCAATGGACACCAATTATCAACACTTGGACATTAGTAACTCAAGTTCACCTAAGTTACCATCCCAAGTCAAGAACACAAAAATCTACTCTAACATCCTTCCAAGAATTTAATCAAACACTTGGAAGGCATAAAAGGAGAGCAAGATAAAATTGCAAGAAAAGTAAATCTACAACTACCAAATGTAAGAAAATTAACGACAACAACTCAAATCAACAATAAAGGAACATAAAACATAAATTGCATTAAAAGGAAAATAAAAGGAACAAGAGTGCATCAATAACAAGGTAAACAATTTCAAAGAGCAAAATGCTAAACTAGGAAAGCAAGGGTAAAGGAACAAGAAATTAGAAAGGAAGAGTAAATCAAAGCATGAATTAAACTTAGATCTAAGAAGTTCTAATCTAGATCTAACCTAATTATAGAGAGAAGAGAGAGCTTCTCTCTCTAGAATTCTAACCTAAAACATGATGAAAAACTCTTTTATGTGCTCCCCCCTTTTGACTCCTTTTAAATTCTGCATGTAATAGGCTTAGAAATGAGTTAGATCTGGGCCTGGAAAGCTCAGAAATCACCCCCAGCGTTTTCACTTTAATGAGGTCACGTGCGAGCTGCGACGCGTACGCATAGGTCACACGTACACGTCGATTGGCATTTTACTTCCCACGCGTACGCATCATGTCACGTGTACGCATCGCCATACGACTTCATATCCACGTGTGCGCGTCTGCCACGCGTGCGCGTCGATGTGTGCACTCCAAATCCTTAATTTTCTATGAATTCTCCACTTTGCATGCTTTTCTCTTCACTCATTTGATCCATTCCTAGCCTTTTCAACCTGAATTCACTAACAAACACATCAAGGCATCTAGTGGAATCAAAGGTGAATTAAAATTAACCAATTAAGGCCTAAAAAGTATGTTTTTACTCTTAAACACAAATTAAGAGAAAGACATGAAACCATGCCGTTTCATTGAATAAATGTGAGAAAAGTGGATAAAATCCACCTAAATTAAGCACAAAATGTATCACGAAATAGTGGTGCATCAATACACATAACAACCTATACAATTCAAATACAAAACCTAACTACCTATTCTTCACTTTTTCGCACACTCGTGCATTCTCATTTTGATCACAACATATATGCATTGATTATTATTGAACTTTCCTTTGGGGTATTTTGTCCCTTTTTTTATTGCTTTCTTTTTCTTTTTCTTTTTTTATTTATTTTTATTTTGTTTTTCTCTTTTTCTTTTGATGAATTATATACATAGGTACCAATGCATATGGTTTAAACATTTAATGCATGAGTATGAACCCAATTCCTAAGATCTTCAACAAAATACAAAAATTTCTTTTATCTCAACCAATATTCCCAAACTTTCCGACACTTAGATGATACACAGACTCACTAGCCTAAGCTAATAAAAGATCTAAATTAAGGACATTTATTATTTTTTCTTAGGGATAGTGATGTGCTAAAATTAAGAACAAAAGGAGATTAACATAGGCTCAAAGTTGGTTAATAATGGTGGATAAAAGGTAAGGCTATTTGGGTAAGTGAGCTCAAATGAAATGAAGGCCTCAATCATATAAATGTATTCATACACAAAATAATAGACATAAAGAATCAAACAAATTAAAGATTATAATCATAGAAAGAGAATAATACACACAAGAATGCAAATAGTGGTTATATGCTGTAACTACACAATTAGGCTCAAAACTCATATGCCTATGTGTTCTTAGCTCAAAAACATGTTCCACAATATATAATTCAAGCAAGTTCAATGAAAAATTTTTACTCAAATCAATTGGGGTGGCAATGCCTATTGAGAATGTTTCTCTTGAAAAATTTTATTATTTTGACTAAACTTATTATATATATATGCAAACCAAGAAAATACAACTAAAATTTCTAAAAGACCTAGTAATAAAATAAAATAAAATGTGAAAGTATTAGGATTAGAAATTTGTCACCCAAAACGTCCGATTGGTCGGACGACCTCCCCACGCTTAAAAGTTTGCAGAGTCCTCGGTGCACATAAAATCAAGCGGGGTAGGAGTTGTCATCACCCCACCTTCAGCTGGTGGGTCAATCGGTTGCTGCATGTTCTTTCTTTCGCTTCCCTCTTTGCTAATGGTGCATCATCCATGAAAAATAGAAAATAATACCATAAGATGGAAAATTACAAAAGCAAGGAAGCATATATTGTTGGAATGAGGTGATGATCACTAAAATGAAGTGAATGAATCAATGTGTGACATGGATAAAAATAAGTTGCGCGCGGTTTAGAACCCACACACTAGCATGAGAGGCGATGTCACCTTTACACAAAATAAGTATACACTTCACTCATTCTAGTGTGTTTGAAATTATTTAAGGAAACTTGTTGGTTAAGACAAACAAACAAGTAATAAAGAAGCATAGAAGCATTCAAGCAATAATCAAGCAAATGTGAAATAGATGATGAATGGACATTGATTGATGTGCAAGATAACGTATGAAAAAAATGAAATATGAAAATCACACATCAATCAATGACATACTTTGAATTTTTTTTGCATCACCTAATTGACATAAAGTGGGACACATGGGTGCTATTCAACTTATTAAAAGAGATATATAAGTTGAAAATCAATGACATAGCAAGCAGTCCATATAGCTTGAAAATTTCAAAAAATGTCCTTAGGTGAGCTTACAATCCAATTTCACAAATAAAGCATTATGCCAAAATGACTAGTTTCGAATATGTGTAGAGCACATAGTTAAACAATTAAGGGTCAACATGTCATTAAGGCATAAGCATAACATATGGATGCATATGATCAAGTAACACAATGCATTAAGATAAATGCACAACATCCAACATCAAAGATTGCCTAGTCAAAGTAAAGAATTCAAATCACATGGTGGCCAAAACATGTAATTCAAAATATATAGAATGCTGGAAGGCAATTCAAAAGTACTTGGCATGCACAGGATTAAACATGAAAAATTCAAAAGCAAGTAACAAAAGGTAACCTCAATAAAGAGATTCAACAATGAATATTAACAACAATGATGCTGAAATAGCATCCTATCAGTAATCAGCAACAATAATCAGCAACAATAATTAGCAACAAGATTAATAATCCAACACTTAGTACCAAAAACAAAAAAATGAAGCAACTAACTAACTAAAAAACTAAAGAAAATGGTAAAGGTGGTGGTAGATGATGGTTGGAGAGGGGGAAGAAGAGAAGAGAAGAGAAAAAAAAGAAAAGAAATGGAGAGAATAGAAGAAAAGAAAGTGGGTGGAACGGGGGTGCCCACGCGTAAGCGTGGGTTGGGAGAATGGAATGCGACGCGTACGCGTCGTGCACGCATAGGCATGGGAGGTAGAAAATCGAAAGTGATGCGTGGGTCACGCGTACGCGTGGGAGGAGTTTGTGCTACGCGCACAATTCCTGCACCCTATGGGTACAACTTTCTATTTCTCGCATGCAGTAGCAGCACCTTCCCCACACTATTCTCGCATGGTGGTCTTTCAGTGTTACACGTACACGTCAGGCACGCGTACGCATGAGGTGTTGGAATCTTGAGGTCACGTGTACGCGTGGGTCACGCATACGCGTGGCTGGGTGCTCTATTTTTTTCAAAATTTTTCAAGTTCTAGCACCAAGCCAAGCATTCCAAACATCCAAACAGTCATCTAAACACCACAAAACCTTATTAAACATACTAAACTACCAAATAAACTTAACCAACTAAACTAAACATGAAATTAAACTAACCTTACCAATATTTACAAAAGAGAAAAATGAAAAGAGTTTATCATGGTGGGGTATCTCCCACCTAGCACTTTTATTTATAGTCCTTAAGTTGGACATTTGGTGAGCTCCTTGTCATGGTGGCTTGTGCTTGTACTCATTCTAAACTCCCACCAATGCTTGGACTTCCAATAAGCTCCAAAGTTCAAAATTAATAGCTCCAAGCTTTGATGAAGTTCCACACAATCTAAGGGCTCCCAAAATTGATCCTCTTGTATGCCGGGACCCCAAACTTTGTTCTTACACCCATCTTTAAGTTGATCATTAAAATTCCAATCAGGTGGCACACAATCCGAATTCACACTTAAGCATCCAAACAACTTCCTAGATCCTCTCAATTGAGTAGCACACCAATCCTTGCTCCTAAACTTTGAGCTTCCAACCATAATGAACCTTGAATTTTGTCTCCAACCACTAAATATTTCTCTTTTGCTCTTAAATCCACAAAGGGCTCCAAGTTGCCCATCCGTCTCAAGCAAACCATATGCAAGCGGAAAATTAAAGTTTAAGGATAAATGTTTTACCCACTTGAATGATAGAATGGATGGTGTCCTAGAAGGAAATGGTTCCAACCGTATCGACAAAGAAATTTCCACTTCCGTCCTTCTTTGTTAAGGGACTTCAACCACTTGATAAGCTTCTTCAACTTCCACCTCTTCTTCATCAAATTCTTCTATTTTTTTTCCATCACTCAAGTCATAAACCGGAGGTGGTGCACAAAACTGACTCCGCACATTTTGCACAGATAGACCGGCAAGTATACCGGGTCGTCCAAGTAATAACTCAGGTGAGTGAGGGTCGATCCCACGAGGATTGTTGGTTTGAGCAAGCAATGGTTACCTTGTAGATCTTAGTTAGGCGGATAGAAAATATAGTTGTCACGGGAAAACGCATATAACAGATAAATAAATAAAATGTTAGTAGAAAGGTGTGAAATCAATGGTATGAGAACGGTTGAGGCTTCGGAGATGCTTTGTCTTTTCGGATTAACTTTTCTTACTGTCTACTTCAATAACTTTCTGATTCATTCAATGGCAGCCGTAAGTGATTAACTCATGTCCTCTCATCAAGTCAACCTCCTCCACCACAGCAATCCACCATGTTGAAGTGGCTCATGTCCTCTCACCAAGCCGCCTCTAGATTTCTCACTGTAGCAAAAGATGAAGCTCTAAGAAATCCACTCCCCTTCACAATCCTACTCAAGGTGCCACAGACAAGGCAGATCTTCCGGATCAAGAAACGCTGCTTCTCAGACTCTAGCCTTAGCACCATAAAGATGTCACTTACCCATGGTCAATGAGATTTTATGTCACGTATCCGAAGTTGCCCAGGTACTCTATTGGAATCCGCAATGCAATCTCTAGCTTTGGTTCAATACTATCCGGGTCAGGACTCGCACGGAATCCATGTAGAACAAGGGTGATTGTCACCACCCTCAATTCATAAGATGAAGAATGAGAATGCATAAGAGAATAGAATCAGACATATTAAAATAGAACAGTAATATTATTAATCCACAAAACTCAACAGAGCTCTTAACCTTAACCTTAGGAGGTTAGTGACTCATACTGTACAGAAAATAGTAATGAAAGGTTCGAATGGGCAAAGATCCCTAACAAGGGTGATCTTTGTTCTATATATACTAGTCTAGTAACTAAGGATTACAGAAAATAAGATAAACTAGGTTGATAGTGCTAAAATCTACTTCTAGGGCCCACTTGGTGAGTGTTTGGACTGAGCCAAGGGTGTCTCCACGTGCTAGGACTCCTTAGGGGCGTCGAACGCTGGCTTGGGACTCCCTTTTGGGCATTGGATGCCAGCTACCCCCTTTTGGGAGTTGGACGCCAGGAATGGGGATGGTGGCTGGCATTGAACGCTAGTTTAGGACCTTCATTTTCAAAGCAAAGTATGGATTATTATATATTTCTGGAAAGCCCTGAATGTTAGATTTCCATAGCCATTGAGAGCGCGCCATTTTGACTTTTGTAGCTCCAGAAATGCTCCTTCGAGTGCATGGAGGTTAGAATCTGATAGCATCTGCAGTCCTTTCTCTGTCTCTGAATTAGACTTTGCCAAAACTCCTTAATTTCTGTCAGAAAATACCTGAAGTCATCATAAAACACAAAAACTCAAAGTAGAATCCAAAAATATAAATTTTGCACTAAAACCTATGAAAATATAATAAAACTTAAACAAAATATAATGAAAACTATATCAAAATGATGCCAAAAAATGAATAAAATATCCGCTTATCAGAATGCCAAACTTAAACTGTTGCTTGTTCCCAAGAAACCAAAACAAGTAGGATAAAAAGAAGAGAAGAATATAATAAATCTTAGAGTTCTCAATGAAGCTCAGTTTCAATTAGATGAGCGGGACCAGTAGTTTTTTGCTTCTGAATAATTTTGGCATCTCACTTTCCTTTGAAGCTCAGAATAATTGGCATCTTTAGGAACTCAGAATCTAGATGATACTATTGACTTTCCTAGTTTAGTTATTTTTTTATTCTTGAACACAGCTTCTTTGAGTCTTGGCTATGACCCTAAACGCTTTGTTTTCCAGTATTACCACCGGATACATAAACACCACAGACACTTAATTGGGTGAACCCAATTGGATTCAGCTTTGCTAGAATCCCCAGCCAGTGGTGTCCAGAGTTTTTAAGCACACTCTTTTTGCTTTGGATCACGACTTTAACTGCTCAGTCTCAAGCTTTTCACTTGACATCTTCACACCACAAGCATATAGTCAGGGGGAGGAGTTCATTTGAACTTTTAGGCCAAGATTTTGTTTCTTTTAGGCCCTCCTAACCATTGATGCTCAAAGCCTTGGATCCTTACTCTTGCCTTTTTAGTTTAAAGAGCTACTGGCTTTTTCTTTTTCTTTATTATTTTTTTATTATTTATTTTTATATATTTTTTTCGCAATTGCATTTGTTTTCTTTTATTGCTTTTTACTGCTTTTTTTTGCTTTAAGAATCAATTTTTGAATTTTTCAGATTACCAATAATACTTCTCTTTTTTCATCATTCTTTCAAGAGCCAACATTCTTAACTCCAACATCAAGTATGCACTGTTTATTTCATACATTCAGAAATTAAAAGCAATGTCACCACATCAAATAATTGAACTACTCTTAGTATAAAACTTGAAATCTATGTACCTTTACTGCTTCTAAAAAAATCAAAATTTTATTTAAGTTCAATGGGATGATAAGAGGAACATTTTATAGCTACTTGAAAAATAAAAACTTAAATACTAATAATGCTCATGGAATTCTTAAATTAAAAGACAGAAATTTAAATAAGAATAAAAAAAAACTTAAAGACTACTAGTGATCATGTAAATCTAAACATAAGAAATAAGAATTAGAATAGGCACAGAAATAGGGAGGTGTAACTCAACCACCTTAATCATGGGAGGCGTTAGGCTCTTCAGGGGATAATTTCTGACGCTTTAATTCTTCTAGCTCATGCCCCTGCTTCTCTTGTTCCTTGATCAGTTTGCAAAGTATACTAGTCTGATCTTTTTGCTCCTCTCTTAATTGATCCAAGGTGGTTTGCAATTGTGCAACAGATGTTTCCAACTAGGTCCAATATTCAATTGGAGGAATTTCTTGTGTCTAAAGAGGCTCGGGTGTCTTCCTTTTGGAATGATCATCTGGTATTTTGGAGCTCTCCATCACTTTCTTGGTGATTGGGCTTTCTGCTGGAATAAAAGAGTCTTTGCTAATCATGACTCCAGTCTCTTTCCACAAGCGAAAGATGAGGTTTGGATAGGCCAATCTGGCTTGAGTTGACATCCTGTTTGCAACCTTGTATAGCTCAAAGGGGATCAGTTGGTGGACTTCCACCTCATTCCCCATCATAATGCAGTGAATCATCACAGCTCTTCTGATGGTAACTTTCGAGCGGTTGCTAGTAGGGAGTCTGGAACGCCCAATGAAATCCAACCAACCCCTAGCAACTGGTTTAAGATCTATTCTTCTCAGTTGGTTTATTTTGATTTCTTTTTGTGTTATTGATCCACTGAGTTCCAGGCAAACTGGTGCACGAATTTCCACATTTTCGTACAGCTGTACCAGCAAGCGCACTGGGTCGTCCAAGTAATACCTGAGCGAGTCAAGGTCGATCCCACGAGGGTTGTAGTTTGAAGCAAGCAATGGTTATCTTGCAGGTCTTAGTTAGGCGAATCAGAAGGTTGTTGGATTAATAGAGTGAAAAAGGCCTGATATAATAGGGTGCTAATACTTTATGAATTAAACGGAATCAGTAATAGGAATATAGTTGAGGATTGAAGTTGCTTTGCCTTTCTGAATTAACTCTGGTATTACTGTCTTTTTTGCTTGTGAGTGATTTCTTCAATGGCAGGCTATATGTGATCAACGCCTTTATTGAGAGGTCGTCAATACTCCTCTGGATCTGAACCCCAGGGTTAGTGTGAATCCAGTCTGCTTGAGGGTGAAGCTCGTATAGTCCATTCTCCTTAATGATTCTACTCAAAGCGCCACAGACAAGGTCAGATCTTCCGAATCAGAGAATGCTGTATCTTTGGGTTCTAGCCTCTACCACAAAGACCCTAATCTCCCCATAAATTGGCTGATCTGATGTCTCGAGAAGTCTCCAATGAAGTCGTGGATTAGCCATCTGAGAGATGTATAATCAAGCTGGTGGTTCGTGCTTTCCACTGAAGTATTCAGACAAACCCAAGTAGACGGGGGCGTTTGTCAGGCACGTTCGTCTTAGTATGATGAATAGAGATGATTGTCACTGATCATCCTATTTACCATGTTGAAGAACGAATATACATCTTAGAATTAATCAAACACGGATCGAAGAGAAACAGTAATACTTTTATTAATTCATAGGACTTAGCAAGGCTCCTCCCCTCAACCTAGGAGGTTTAGAAACTCAGATGGAAAATACAATGGTGAATTCAAATATGGTGTGTGTCCTCCGTAAAAGTCTGAAGACATTGTGTAAAATAACTCTTAAATACTAAACAGATGACTAGTAAGGGTAAAACAATCTATTTAGTGCTAAAATTCACTTCTGGGGCCCACTTGGTGAGTGTTTGGGCTAAGCTTTGATGAGATCCACGTGCTAGGGGACCTCTAGGGTGTTGAACGCTAGCTAGGGAGTCCTCTCTGGGCGTTTAGATGCTGGTCTCTGTTCTTTGGGCAGTGGACGCTTGGAAGGGGGCAGGGAACTGGCGTTGGACACCAGTTTTGGGCCTTCTAATCTGGCAGTGGACCCTCATTGCTGAAAAGCTCTGAAAGTCAGCTTTCCATAGCCGGTAAGACGCTCCATTTGGACTTCTATAGCTCTAGAAAAGCTCTTCCGAGTGCAAGGAGGTAAGATCCAGACAGCATCTGCAGTGCTTTCTCTGTCTCTGAATCAGACTTTTGCTCTAGCTCCTCAATTTCAGCCAAAAAATACCTGAAATTGCATAAAAACACAAAAACTCGAAGTAGAATCCAAAAATGTGAATTTAACACTAAAACCTAATTAAAAAATTAATAAAAACTAAACAAAAATGCTAAAAACTATATGAAAATGATGCCAAAAAGCGTATAAAATATCCACTCATCACAAAACCAAACTTAAACTATTGCTTATCCCCAAGCAACTAAAAACACAGAGGATAAAAAGAAAGAAAATTAAGATACAATAAATTTCAGAGTTTTCAATGAAGCTCAGTTTCAATTAGATGAGCGGGACTTAGTAGCTTTTTGCTTCTGAATAGTTTTGGGATCTCACTATCCATTGAAACTCGGAGATGTTGGCATCCTTAGGAACTTTGAATACCGATGATATTATTGACTCTCCTAGTTAAGTTCTTTTTTATTCTTGAACACAGCTTTTAGAGTTTTGGTTGTGGCCCTAAGCACTTTGTTTTTCAGTATTACCACCGGATACATAAATACCACAGACACTTTAACTGGGTGAACCCTTTTGGATTGTGATTCAGCTTTGTTAGAATCCTCAGATAGAGGTGTCCAGAGTTCTTAAGCACACTCTTTTTGCTTTGGATCACGACTTAAATCACTTAGTCTCAAGCTTTTCAATTGACACCTTCATGCCACAAGGACATGGTCAGGGACAGCTTGGTTGAGTCGCTTAGGCCAGAATTTTATTCCTTTGGGCCCTCCTATCTACTGATGCTCAAAGCCTTGGATCCTTTTACCCTTGCTTTTTGGTTTAAAGGGTTATTGGCTTTTTCTGCTTGCTTTTTCTTTTCTTTCTATTTTTTTGCCATATTTTTTTTTTTGCATGCAAGCTTTTTCTTTTTCTTTTTGCTGCTTTTTCTTGCTTCAAGAATCAATTTTTGGATTTTTCAGATTACCAATAATACTTCACTTTCATCATCATTCTTTCAAGAGCCAACATTCATAAATTTCAACTTCAAATATGCACTGTTTATTCATACATTCAGAAAACAAAAGTAATGCCACCACAGCAGAATAATTAAACTATTCTCATTATAAAACTCGAAATCATGTATCTCTTAATTCTTTTCAAATAAAATTTTCTTTTAAGTAAGGTGAGAGATATATGAAACATTTTACAACTTTTAGACATCAATTCAAATGATCATGCAACTAGAACAAGAGAACAGATAACATAACAGAAAAATAGAAAAATAACAGGAAAGGGGTGTAAAGAGAACGAATCCACCTTTAATGGTGACGTCTAGTGCTCCTCCTTAAGGATCCAATATGATGCTTGATCTCTTCAATGTCACTCCTTTGCCTTTGTTGCTCTTCCCTCATAGCCCTTTGCTCTTCTCTAATGGCTCTTTGATCTTCTCTTATTTCATTGAGGGTGGTGGAATGCTCTTGATTCTCCACCTTCAATTGCTCTATGTTAGTACTCAGTTCTCAAAGAGAAGTTTGTCATTGATCCCAATAGCTTTGAGGAGGAAAATACATCCCTTGAGGTATCTCAGGGATCTCATGCTGAGGCGGCTGCACAGGCTCTTGTGCATGCTCTCTAGTTTGCTCCATCCTCTTCTTGGTGATGGGCTTGTCCTCGCTAATGGAGATGTCTCCTTCTATGACAATTCCAGCTGAATTGCATAGATGACAGATGAGGTGTGGGAATACCAACCTTGAATTGGTGTAAGGCTTCTCAACTACCTTGTACAATTCTTGAGGAATCACCTCATGTACTTTCACCTCACTTCCAATCATGATGCAATTGATCATGATAGCTCTGTCAACAGTCACTTCTGACCGATTGCTAGTGGGGATGATGGAATGTTGGATGAATTCCAACCATCCTCTAGTTATGGGCTTTAGGTCAAGCCTTCTTAGTTGAATGGGCTTGCCTTGAGAATCCCTTTTCCACTGTGCTCCTTCCACACAGATGTCTGAGAGCACTTGATCTAATCTCTAATCAAAGTTTACTTTTCTAGTGTAAGGATGAGGGTCTCCTTGCATTAAAGGCAAGTTGAATGCCAACCTCACACTTTCCGGGCTGAAATCTAAGGTTCTCCCTCGCACCATAGTGCTCCAATTTGTTGGATTTGGGTTCACACTAGTGTTATGGTTTTTAGTAACCCATGCATTAGCATAGAACTCTTGCACCATTAGAATCCCAACATCTTGAATGGGATTGGTTAGGACTTCCCAACCTCTTCTCCGGATCTCTCTTCGGATTTCCGGATACTCATTCTTCTTGAGTCTGAAAGGGACCTCAAGGATCACTTTCTTCTCAGCCACTACTTCATAGAAGTAGTCTTGGTGAGCTTTGGTGATGAATCTCTCCATCTCCCAAGATTCAGAGGTGGTGGCTACTGCCTTTCCTTTCCTCTTTCTAGAGGATTCTCCAACCTTGGGTGCCATGAATGGTAATGGAAAGAAAAAAAGCTATGCTTTTCCAACACCAAACTTAAAACTTTGCTCATCCTCGAGCAAAAATAAAGAAAAGAGAAGAATGGAGTAAAAGAAGAAGAAAATAGAGGAAGATAGAAGGAGAGAGAGGGCTCGGCCAGTGGGGCTTATGAAGAGGGGTATTTATAGGATGGGGTAGGGTTAGGTTCGGCCATGGGTGGGGTTTTGGGGGTGATATTTGAATTTGAAGTGGATGGGGGTTGGTGGGAGTAATGATGGTTGTGGGGAGGTGGTATGGATGTGATTGGGTTAGGGTTTATAGGGAAATGTGTATGGGGAAGTGTGAAAGAAAGTGGGGTATGTGAAAGATGCTGTGGGACCCACTAGTCCTGAGAGGTTAGGGAATCCAGATTTCCTGCTTCTCTGCACTGGCGTTTGAATGCCCAGGGGCTGCTCCCTGGCTGGCGTTCAACACCAGCAATGTTGCCCATTTGGGGCGTTGGACGCCCCATCAGGGATACCCTGGCTGGCGTCCAACTATTAATAACACTCCATCCAGAATGTTCTGTTTTCACTACTGTGAATTATGTCTCTGTTCTAACTGATGCATTTGATCATGACCCTAAAAATACAGAAAGAAAAACAAAATAAAAGAAAAATAAAGATAAAAATAATTAATTAAGGTTGGGTTGCCTCCCAACAAGCGCTTCTTTAACATCATTAGCTTGACGATTAGCTTCTTATGGAGGTGAATATGGGCTCATGTTTTCACTCCTTATAGTGAACTTTCTTTCTGTCTTCTCATGAATGAGCTCCACATGCTCTAGAGATAGGACACGACTCACTGTATGTTCCATGACTGGTTTCTTAGTGAAGACAACTCTCATGCCATTTGAGAGGCCTTCAGTTGGAACTTTCTTGTTCCTCCAGCCTTTAGGTACTTTCTTCCTAGTACCTTTGTACTTAGAGCTTGTTGATGGCTACCCAACACCAAACTTAGAATTGATGTCTGGGGGCTCTGTAAAGCTCTGCACAGAAAGAGAGGGTTGCAACACTAGGTGTTGCACAGTTATCTCTCTTTTATTAGGGGAGAATTGGGATGAGGCATCTTGAACAAGATGTGATCCTCCCTTAGTTGTAGAGTCAGTTCTCCCTTAGCAACATCAATGATAGCATTGGCAGTGGCTAGGAAAGATCTTCCAAGGATGAGAGAGTCATCCTCATCCTCTCCAATGTCCAAGACTATGAAGTTTGCAAGGATGTAGTGGTTTTCAACCTTCACTAAGACATCCTCTACTAAGCCATATGGCTTCTTCATGGTCTTGTCTGCCATCTCTAATGAGATGTTTACAGCTTGTACCTCAATGATTTCCAGCTTCTCCATTATAGAGAGTGGCATGAGATTTATGCTTGACCCTAGGTCACACAAATCCTTCTCAAAGGTGATGGTGCCTATGATGCAAGGGATAAGGAAACGTCCAGGATCTGGAAACTTGTGAGGTAGCCTCTGCTAAACCAAAGCATGGAGTTCTTTGGGAAGCAGTAGAGGTTCTTCCTCCAAGGACTTTGTACCAAATAACTTGGCATTCAACTTTATAAGAGCTCCTAGGTACCGAGCAACTTGTTCTTCCCTAGTGTCTTCATCCTCATCAAAGGATGAATATTCATCAGAACTCATGCACTGCAAGAGTGCATGCAAAGAAACCTCTATGGTCTTTACATGAGCATGGGCTTCCTTGAGTTCTGGGATAGAGGTTTCTTGAGTGGGTATTGACCACTCAGAAGGTGTGCTTTTACTGGCGTTCAACGCCAGTTCTGTTAGCTCTTGGGGCGTTGAATGCCCTTACTGTGCACCCTTACTAGCATTAAATGCCAGTTCTTCTAGTGTTTTGGGCATTGAACGCCTAGCAGGGATGTCCTTGCTGGCGTTCAACGCCAGCTTCCCTGGGTATGTGGGCATTGAATGCCTAGTGAGGGGTTCTTCACTAGCGTTTAGCACCAGAATGCTTGCCTGGTTGGGCGTTAAACGCCCAGTGAGGGGTTCCTCATTGGCGTTCAGCGCCAGAGTGCCTGCATGTTTGGGCGTTGAACGCCCAGCCAGTGCTCCCTGGCTGGTATTTAAAGCCAGCTCTGCTGCAAAGATAGGGGTTGAACGCCCAGTGAGGGGTTCCTCACTGGCGTTCAGCGCCAGCTTGCTACCATTGTGGGCGTTGAACGCCCAGCGAAACCTTCTTCACTAGCATTTAATGCCTTCCCATTCTCTCCAGATTCGGCCTCTACCTCCATGGTAATGGCCTTGTACTCTTCTCTTGGGTTCACCTCAGTGTTGCTTGGAAGATTGTCAGGAGGAATCCCAGGGATCCTCTTGCTCAGTTGACCAACATGTACCTCCAGATTTCTAATGGAGGACGTTATTTCATTCATGAAACTATGAGTAGTCTTAGAGAGGCTGGAAACCAAAGTGACTAAGTCTGAAAGGCTCTACTTAGAGGTTTCTATATTCCCATGAGAAGATGGAAATGGTGGCCTGTTGTTGAACCTATTCTAGTTCCTTCCACCTTGATTGTTATTGAAACCTTGTTGAGGTTTCTGTTAATCATTCCGTGAAAGGTTAGGATGATTCCTTCATGGAGGGTTGTAGGTGTTTTCATAGGGTTCTCCTATACAATTCACCTCCTCCATGGTGGGTTGATCAGGATCATAAGCTTCTACTTCATAAGAAGCTTCCTGAGTACTGCCACCTGCAGCTTACATTCCAGTTAGATGCTGGAAAATCATATTGACCTGCTGGGTCAAGATCTTATTCTGGTGGATATTGTTCTTTTTCCAACCCCTAGGCGTCTTCTTGTTAGGGCCTTCCTCCTTAGTGGATGGTGTACATCAAACACCAAACTTACGTTTGGTCTTAGGAGGGATTGAGTTGATTTTAATCAAGGGGGTTTTCTTCTCCAATACCTCTACAAAAGAGAAATTGAGTTGCAGCTTCTTGGGGGCTGCTAAGAGATGAGTTAGTTGCTCATCTTCAAGCTCTCTCTGCATGCTAATGAGAAGTGGCTCTTAAGGCTATTTCACCTCTGCAAGGGCAAGCTCTGTGGTAATCACAGGCTTCTCTTGCACGCCTAGAGGGGAATCAACTTGAGGTTCCTTCTCTTTTGTAGGGGCATGCTCAATGGCATTCTCAGGATCCTTCTGGTCCTTGATTGCCTTAAGTCTCTCAGTAGCAGACTCCTGAGGTTCGGCCTCTTTGGTTAAGACAACTGTCTCACCTTCTTCTAATGTCTCCTTCCCAGAGAGCACCAGGCTTTCTGTGAAGGCCCTACCGGGATGTACCTCCTCAAACAACTCAGTGGGAGAAGTATTAACCAGCTCAGGTGTCCACTGGTCGTAGGTGTGAGTGTCTCCTTGAGGGCGGTCACCATCGATAGCACTAGGAACATTATAACTTTCAGCATGGGGTGCGGCTACAGTCTCCCTATCTAGAACTTCTATCCTGAATGGGGTCTGAACACCTGTTGCTAACTTAGCCAATCTTTGCGAAGGAGAGAACATGTTCAGGAATTTGTTAACAACCTTATCCCAATTGTTCACACTTTCCTTGGGTACATTATACCACCAATATTTTGCTCGATCTCTCAGAGCAAATAGGAACAGTTTGAGCTTGTGAAATTCAGCGTCCACTCCATTCGTGTCTGCAGTGTCACAGAACTGTAGGAAGTTAGAGATGAATTTACTGGGGTCTTTCTGTGGGTGTCCGTGAAATTGGAACTTCTGCAGTACTGGGGCGATTAGTTGTTGGTTAATCTCAAAGCTTCTTGCTCTGATAGGAGGTACATTGATACTTCCTCCATAGAAATTAGGAGAGTAATCACCAAGAACCTTTCTTGCTTCTCCTTCAGGTTCAGCCATGTCTTCAGCTTCTTGTTCAAAATTTCATGAAAGGTTTTTTTCGGAGTGTTGTGCTTTAATTTGTTGTAAGAAGCTCCTCCTTAAAGTCCTCTCAGGTTCAGGATTAAGATTAAAGAGAGGCTCTTTATCCCTATTCCTGGTCATAAACAAGAAAAGAAGAAAAGAAAGAAATGAAGCTTCTATGTCTGATTTGAGTATAGAAGACTCCTGACCCGATTGTCCCCAAGGGTGTATTGGTAAAGATTTTCTTCAATAAAATTGCGTTGCAAGTATAGCTCTACCAACAACAATCCTCGTGTGTCAAATTTAGAAGAGGGATTTGGTTGTCACAAGTTCAACCCCAATAGAAATAACCGAAGTATTCAAACCTCGGGTCGTCTCACAAGGAATGGGCAAACATATGCTTCAACATTAGTTAGAAATCCGGGATAGTGAGTTATGAGCATGAAAATAAATGGAAATCTTAACAAGCAAGTAATCTTAAATTGCAACAAACTAATTCAATTAACTAAGCAAAACATGAGCAATTCCAATGAATAAGTAACATTCCACTTAATTCTATTATAAACCAAACAAGTAACTATAACTAAAGCAAATAATTGAGAAAGTTGGTTTTCAAATATGAATAATAAAAGCAACTCTTGGCTAGGCATGGGAATTGGGATCACCATCCTTGTCTAACAACCATATCTTGACAATTATAAGGAACCAAGCTCATTAAGTCTACCCTCAAAGTCTTAAGTACGTGATATCTACTCCTAGACTTGAAGTACATCAAATGGCTTTTATCACATCAACCCATAAGTCCCAACCTACCTACTAATTAGATTAGTAGTGGGTTGGCGTCAATGAGTATCAAATTGACCACCAAGGGCTCCCAAATCATCAAATCCATTAGACCCAATGACTCAAGTTTACCCAATTCCCTTGACCTAGGCCAAGAGTAAAGAAGACTACTCCATAATCAAAGTAAACAATTCGTCGAACACATGGTAAGCATTAACAAAAGACATGTTCAAAATAGCAATTAAATTGGAATCTACAAATACCCACTAACAATTATCAACATACAATCATCAAAACAACAAGACTAAACATAGAAATCATCAATGTAACATCAACAAGTCAAGAATCACAACATTCATGAAATGGGTATAAAATGACAAGTAACAAGGATTCATAAACTATCACAAGATATAAGCAAAATTGTAGCAAGGAATACAAATTGAACAATTAAAACTAGCAATTAACAAGATCCAATTCATAAATCAACAAGGAAAGATCAAATTAAGACTAGATCTAGAGAGGAACAAGGGTTTCTCTCTCTAGAATCACCCAAGAACCAAAAACTAGCTAAAAATTATGTCCTAGTGTAAAATGATCAATCCCCCCTTTTCTCCTAGCATCCTTGGGTCTTTTCCATGCATAAACAGCTTGGAATTGGGCCTCATGAGCCTCAGAAATCGCCAGGCACGATTTCCTTTAATGAGGTCACGTGCAACTTCCCACGCGTGCGCGCCATGTGTGCGTGCGCGCCGATTTCTTTTGCGATCCACGCGTGCGCGCCAAGCGTGCGTGCGCGTCGATAGGAATCTTCTGATCCGCGCGGATGCGTCCATCCTTGCGCGCCGCTTCCAGCCAACCTCATCCACGCGTGCGCGTGGAGTGCGCGGGCGCGGCGATGCTGCTTTTTCCAAGATCTTAATTCTTCATGTTCCTCCCTTTTTGTACATGCTTTCTCCATCTCTTCTAAGTCATTCCTAACCTATAACTCCTGAAATTACTCAACAAATACATCACGGCATCGAATGGCAATAGAAGAGGATTAAAATATGGCAATTTTAAGGCAAAATAAGCATGGTTTCCATCATGGAGCAATATTGGGAAGTGAACACAAAACCATGCATTTCTTGCGAATAAGTGTGAGAAATGTTGATAAAATCCCCCAAAATAAGCACAAGATAAACCACAAAATCGGGGTTTATCAAATCTCCCCTCACTTAAACCAAGCATGTCCTCATGCTTAAAATAAAAAGACCAAAGATCATGATGAGAAAGGGTTTATGAAATGCAAACTACCTAAGTGGATGCATGCAACTAATGTAAAATCATCTACCTACTTGGTCAAGAGTGAATCTATCCTCCAAGAATACGTGTGAGCATATAGGGTGAAAATAGTATGTAATTCATGAATCCTACCAAATTGAATATCACTAAGGAGTGCATATGACTTGCTAAGCAAACGCTTGTGAAAGCCGGGAACAAGCATTGAGCATCGAACCCTCACCGGAAGTGTATCTGCTCTATTCGCTCAAGTGTATAGGGTTCGTCACTCAATCTTCTCCTAATCATGCTTCCCAAGATTTGTCTTTCATCTAACAATCGACAATTACTCAATGCATGCTTACAAGTATCATGAGGTCTTATTCATGGGTTGTAACGGGGCTAGGGTGAAGGTAAGGATGTATATGACCAAGTGGGCTTAAAATTTGAGTCCTTGATCAACCTAGGATCCACTAGACACATAGAACAACCTATACAACTACAATACATTACCTAGCTACCCTTGAGTTTTACTCTTTTTGCATACTCATGCATTCTTTTCAATTCACACCCATATGCATTGTTTTTTTTTTTTTGTTGCTTTATCTTGGGGCATCTTTGTCCCCTTTCATTGCTTTCTCTCTTTTCTTTTCTCTTCTCTTTTTTTTTATTATCCCCTTTTCTTGGGGTTTCTTTGTAAACAAAAGTTTCAATGCATACAGTTTAATCATTCAACACATGATTATGTTCCCAAATTCTAGAGTTTTCAATTACACTACAATTACACACCTATATATCTACCCGAATTTCCCAAGTATACCCTCCTATTTGAATGATACACATCCTAACTTACCTAAGCTAATCAAGGATTCAAACTTAGGGACATTCATGGTTTTTCACTTAGGGTTGTTGATGTGCTCTTTTCAAGAACAAAGAAGGTTCATCATAGGCTCAAAATGGGTTAGCAATGGTAGATGAAAGGGTTAAGGCCATTTGGGAAAAGTGACTATTGAAATGATGGCCTCAATCATGTAAATGCATTCATACACAAAGCAATGGACATATAGAATCAGACAAAGCAAGGATCGCAATCATAGAGAGAGATATGCACATAAGAATGGAAATAATGGTTAGAAGATGTAACCATGCAATAGGCTCAAAACTTTCATGCTTGTGTTCTTAGCTCAATCACTATGTTCCAAATACATTCTTAAAGCAAGTTCACTGCAAAAATTTTTTAGAATTTTGGTAGGTCACCGAAAACACAGTTTCTTGAAAAGGAAGTTATTGTTTTGACCAAGTAACTCTATAGAAACTAACTATCATGCAAAGGGTATTTACAAGCAAAACTAACTACACATGCAATATACTAACTTCTAAGCAAAAGATAAATCCATGGGTATTGAAGGGAAGAGATTGTTACCCATGGAGATCGGTCGAACGACCTCCCCACACTTTAGAAATTAGAACGGTCCTCCGTGCTACGAATAATACGCAAGCGATGGTCGGGACCGGAACCTTCACCATCCCCTTCATCAGAGCTCCCATCACTTGGGTTTGAGGTGGATGTGAATATTTTGGGTTCCTCTATGCTAGGGGTAACACAACCCAAAAGCTTCTTGATGTAAGTGTATCGGCGGTGGTTGCGCCGCTCATATCTATCAAGCTTCCGGTGAAGATCTTCTATCCTTTGATGTGTGGATCTCAGTGGTGGTGATGATGAGCTAGAAGGAAAAAGAAGTGGCAGGGCCATGTCGAGGCTTAGTTTGTTCATGGGAAGGTGTAGGTATTTTCCGCTTGGGACTACATCGCCCTTAGCTGGAACTACAATCTTTTTATCCTTGGCTTCCTAAGAAACATCCGCAGCAGCAACTAAGTCAGATACCAATGCTGGAAATGGCAAATTACCCCGGTCGTGAACTTGACCCATCGCTTGCTTGACAAGAAGCAAGATGTTCACCGGCTTCTCCGTGAGAACACACCAAATAAGCAAGGCGAGGTCTGCCGTGAGGGACGACTTGTGGGTGCTAGGTAGCACATAATGAGATAGGATCTGGGCCCAAGCTCTAGCTTCCACAGTGAGAAAGCGAGCGTCAATGCTCTTGGGCCTCATCCACAGTCGACCATGGATCCAAAATGCCTCTGGTTCAGCAATGACTCGAAGGATCGAGTCCCAACTGAATCCAAACTTCTCTCACTGACGTAAGACGTCTTGGTAGCCATCCATGTCACTTGGTACTGGTAGGACATTAAGCACTTGTTGAATAGCCTCTTCTGAAACTGAGACTTGCTTCCGGCGCATGTATACCGATTGAAGAGAGGAAAGATGGTAGTTAGTGTAGAATTTTTTCACCCAAGAGAGGTTGATTTCCCTTGGTTTCCTCAAGAGAAACTCCCATCCTCGCTGTTCAATGCGGGGAAAAATATAAGAAGCAACGTTGTCCAGCGGAGCGAGTAGATGCTCAGGATGATAGTTCCTTACGGCTATAGAGGGGAACATAAGTTCACAAAAGCGGTTGGAAAACCTTGAAGAATCTTTCACCGATTTGCCCTTTTCATTCACATCAATAGGAGCGGGTGTCTTCCCTTTCTTAGATAGGGGTTTGGCTCCTAATGAAGAGCGCGCCTTAGAGTTTGACCTTTGGGGTGCCTTTTTTGCGGCCGATTTCCTCGAAGCTATCTCCTTGCCTTTCTTGGTGGCCATCCTAAAAAGGAAGGGAAGGAAGGAAAACATTAAACCCAATAATCAATTTGACAAAAACATGCAAGTGACCTGTAGTGCCCATGGTGAATGTAAAAGCAAGGGTCATAACACTTGGCATGGGATGCAAGAGGAAGTAAAGCATGCAATGGCATGAGAAGAGTGATCTCAAGCATCCATAATAAAGAGCAAGTCATGTTCAATCAATATCGAATTGGCAAGTATGAACTTGAGGCACACAAATTAGACTCAATGCATTTAAGAGAAAGCAAGTGAATGAGGAGGGAGCACCAATTTGAAAATCTTCGACTAAAATGAACCAAAATGGTATGTGTGCATTTCCTCGAACACTTGGCGTGCAATAATCAAGCAATGAGCAATTATGAGATACTAAACCAAATCAAAGCCCAAAATTGAACATCAATCATCACATAAACATCACACAATGGCAAAGATAAGAAAAAGAATGACAAAAGATCTATTAATGCAAATTAAGCTCAACTTCAACATTCATGGAGGAATAAGGAAAAAGGAAAAGTAAGCAAACAAGAAGTAAGAAACATCATCATGCAAGTGAAAGAGAAACTAAGTAAAGCAATAAGAAGCATCAAACTAGAAGAAATAATGCAAGAGAAAATAAAGAAGAGAAGTAAAAGAAGTGAAACCTTGAAAAGTATGAAGGAACAAGGTTGAATCTTCTTTTGTGAAGATGAAAAAGAAAATAGGAGAAGTGTAGTGACACCGGAAAAGGTGGTTGTCGCCGGTGAGTGGCCGGAGACAGTGGTGGTGGATTATGGAGGAAGAAGAAGAAGAGGAGGGAAATGATGGAGGAAGAAGGAAAAGAAACTAAGAAAGAAAAGGGGTTGAGATAAAGAAAAACAGGGCAAGGCGCGAGGGTATTAAACTGACTTGTGCAACCGGTGCGCGTGCGCAAAGTGCGCTGGCGCGTCAGTGAGGGTGCTAGCAGAGGACGCGTGCGCGTCAATGGCATGCGCACGCGAGGGAAGTTGTGCCTCAGGCACAGAAATGGAACAAAGTTGGCTCAAGTCTCTGGTTTTTGTACCAGAGTGAATCATTGAGGTAGACGCGCGGACGCGCACCTTGCGCGGACGCGTGCTTGAGGTATTTCGCAACTGGCGCGGACGCACACAACGCGCAGACGCGTTAGTTTTGGCACAAGGTTCGCCCAATTGTGGCACAACTCTCTGGTTTTGTACCAAAGAATCCACATATCTCCATCGGCGCGCGCGCGCACCATGCGCTGGCGTCGATGGTTAAATTGCAAGGGTGCGCGCAGGCGGCATGTAGGCGAACGCGTGGGTGCTTGGCACGAGTTGGGCACAAAGTGGGTATCACTCTCGGGTATTTGGCCCAAGAATGGAATTTCACCACCAGCGCGCGCGCACTGTGTGCTGGCGCGTCGGTGCCCTACTTCAAAGAAAAATTTTTGTTTTCTTTATCTTTTTCACATCCTATTTATATGAACATTCTACCTATCCAACAAAATCAACAAAGCTAACATTTCTATGCATTCAATCAATCATCAAAAGATCACAAAATTCACAAGAAACTAAAGAATGCAAACAAGATGGTATAAACAAGGAAGATCTTACCACGGTGGGGTGCCTCCCACCAAGCACTTTTCTTTAACGTCCTTAAGTTGGACGGTCCTTTTGTTAAGCTTCCTCTCTTCTTGGTGCATCCTCCAATATGTACACCTCTAGCTCTTTTGGGGGCTTGCACCCATGGTACTTCTTCACTCTATGTCCATTCACTTTGAAAGTTGCTTCACTCTTGGGATCAAACAATTCCACCACTCCGTAGGGCTTCATCTCCTTCACCTTGAAAGGTCTTTCCCATCTAGAGCGGAGCTTGCCAGGCATAAATCGGAGCCTTGAGTTGTAGAGGAGGACCTCATCACCTTCTTGAAAGTCCTTCTTCCGGATGTGATGGTCATGGAATGCTTTAGTCTTTTCCTTGTAGATTCGGGCATTCTCATATGACTCGTTCCTCAAACACTCAAGCTCCTCTAGTTGTAACTTCCTAACTTCACCCACCTTGGCTAAATTCATGTTGCACTGCTTTACCGCCCAATAGGCTCGATGCTCAATCTCCACCTGGAGGTGGCATGCCTTACCATAGACGATCCGGAAAGGACTCATCCCTATCGGAGTCTTGTAGGCCGTTCTATATGCCCATAGTGCATCTCCTAACCAGAGGCTCCAATCCTTTCTTTGCGGATTGACCACTTTCTCCAAGATTCTCTTGATTTCCTGGTTGGATACTTTCGCTTGTCCATTTGTTTACGGATGATAAGCAGTAGCAACCTTATGTGACACTCTATAGCGCTTGAGCAATGCTTCTACCTTCCTGTTACAAAAGTGAGATCCTTGGTCGCTCACGATTGCTCGTGGCGACCCATAACGGCATACAATGTGATTCCTAATGAAAGACACAACGGCATTGGCATCGTCAAGGCGGGTAGGTATGGCCTCTACCCACTTTGACACGTAGTCAACCGCTAACAGAATATACAGATACTCACTAGAGTTGGGAAACGGTCCCATAAAGTCAATGCCCCATACATCAAATATCTCACAGAACAACATAGGTTGTTGAGGCATTTCATCCTTTTGGGATGCGTTTCCTGACTTCTGACACTGATGGCAAGACACATATAATCGGTTAGCATCCTTGAATAAGGTTGGCCGCCAGAATCCACAATCCAACACTTTTTTAGTGGTCCTTTGTGGGCCAAAGTGGCCACCACATTCGGACGAATGACAAGCTTCAAGAATTGGTTGGAATTCAGACTCCGGGACACATCTTCGAATTACTTGGTCCATGCCCCTCTTCCATAAGTGAGGGTCATCCCAAATATAGTATTTGGAATCACTCCTCAACTTGTCCCTTTGGTTTTTCGAAAAGTTGGGAGGGAAGATTTTCGCAACCAAGTAGTTCGCCATTGGGGCAAACCAAGGAAAGCTATCCGACACAGCATGCAAACTATCCAATGGGAATGAGTCATTGATTGGAAATGGATCAATTTTTAAATTCTCAATGCGGCTTAAATGATCTGCAACCAGGTTTTGAGATCCACTCCGGTCCCTAATGTCAATGTCAAATTCTTGCAAAAGCAAGATCCAACGTATGAGTCTAGGCTTTGACTCATTCTTTGTCAATAAGTACTTTAAAGCTGCATGATCTGTGTATACCACTATCTTTGAACCTAGCAAATAAGATCTGAATTTATCCAAAGCATGAACAATAGCTAGGAGTTCTTTTTTAGTAGTGGTATAGTTGGATTGTGCTGCATCTAGTGTCTTAGAAGAGTAAGCAATGACATAAGGGAGTTTACCATCGCGCTGTGCAAGTGCGGCACCTACAGCATGGTTTGACGCATCGCACATTATCTCAAATGGCAACGTCCAATTGGGGCCTCGCACAATTGGTGCCGTGGTAAGAACTCTCCTTAGCTCTTCAAAAGCTTTTACACATTCACTATCAAACTCAAAATCCACATCTTTTTGGAGTAGGCGCGACAATGGCAAAGCAATCTTGCCGAAGTCCTTGATAAAGCGCCTATAAAATCCTGCATGTCCCAAAAATGAGCGGACCTCCCTCACGGATGAGGGGTGAGGCAAAGTGGTGATAACATCGACCTTGGCCGGGTCTACAGAAATGCCTTCATGAGATACTACATGTCCTAACACTATGCCTTGTTGTACCATAAAGTGACATTTTTCAAAATTTAAGACAAGGTTAGTGTCAACACATCTAGCGAGGACCTTGGCCAAGCTCTCTAAACAATAATCAAACGAAGTACCATAAACGCTGAAGTCGTCCATAAAGACTTCCAGACAATTCTCCATTAGATCGGAGAAGACACTCGTCATGCACCGCTGAAAAGTAGCGGGTGCGTTACATATTCCAAATGGCATCCTTTTATAGGTAAAGGTGCCAAACGGACAAGTGAACGTGGTCTTCTCCTGATCTTCAGGAGCAATATGTATCTGGAAGTAGCCAGTAAATCCATCAAGAAAGCAGTAGTGAGATTTACCTGCCAAGCGGTCTAGCATCTGATCGATGAAGGGTAAGGGGTAATGGTCCTTCCGTGTAGCGGCGTTCAATCTTCTGTAGTCAATACATACTCGCCACGCATTTTGTACTCTTTTAGTAACCAATTCACCATCGTCCTTCTTGACCGTTGTGATGCCCGACTTCTTGGGGACAACCTGAACTGGGCTCACCCACTCACTGTCGGAGATTGGGTATATGATATCCGCATCCAGTAATCGGGTGACCTCTTTCTTCACTACATCGAGGATGGTTGGGTTGAGCCTCCTTTGCGGTTGCCTAACCGGATTAGATCTTAGAGAAATATCCTATGCATGCACTTGCGGGGGTCAATTCCCATAATATCCGCTAAGCTCCATCCTATTGCTTTCTTGTACTTTCTTAGAACATCTAGGAGCTTTCCCTCTTCTTCACTTGAGAGCTCGCTAGGAATAATGACCGGAAACCTTTGGTTATCCTCTAAGAAAGCATACTTCAAATGAGATGGAATGGGCTTCAGTTCACTTTTTGTCTCAAGATGAGGTTCCTTTTCATCAAGCTCATGGGACTCATTCTTGACAACTTCCTCATGTTCATCTTCTTGGTCATCCGTCTCCTCAACAATGGGGTGGCACAACTTGTCATGGTCTTCTTCTTGCACTTTCGCTACCACTTCATCAATCACATCACATCGGAGCACGGAATGTTCTTCGGGAGGGTGTTTCATGGCTTCCTCTAAATTGAACTTGATAATCTTGTCTCCAACCCCAAAGGAATATATACCGGTGAAGGCATCTAACTTGAATTTGGAGGTTTTGAGGAAGGTTCTACCAAGTAGAACGGAGGATGAGCTTCTATTTTCTGCTGGAGGCATTTCAAGGATGTAAAAGTCAACCGGAAAAACCAAGTCCTTAATTGCCACGAGTACATCTTCCGCTATCCCCATCACTGTGATCACACTTTTATCGGCTAAGGCAAACTTCGCCACCGACTTCTTCAATGGAGCTAAATTCAACCGCACATAGATAGAAAGTGGCATGATGCTTACACAAGCTCCCAAGTCACACATACAATCATGAAAAGTGTGTCCACCAATACAACAAGACACTAAGCACGGTCTAGGGTCACCACATTTTCTTGGAATAGGTTCCATCAAGGAAGAAATTGAACTACCCAAGGATAATGTCTCCAATTCTCCTATCCTATCCTTGTGTGTACACAAGTCTTTCAAAAATTTTGCATACTTTGGAATTTGTTGAGTAGCATCAAGGAGTGGTATGGTTACCTCAACCTTTTTGAACATTTGAAGCATGTTCAAATCAAACTCCGGTGTTTTCTTTGCCTTCTTCACCATGGAAGGGAATGGAATAGGAATGGACTCATCCACTATAGCTTTCCTCTTGGGTTCCTTGAGGATTACTCCTTCTTCCTCATGCCTTTTGTCTACCACCTCTTCTTCATGTGGAGCTTCAACAACTACCTCTTCCTCATGAATTTCTCCCATGACCCTTGGAGGTATCTCCTCTAATGTAGTCCCCGACCGTAGAGTGATAGCGTTGAGACCGCCTCTTGGGTTTGGTTGGGGTTGGGATGGAAGGTTAGAGGAACTTGAGGGTTGGTTGGTGTTGTTATTGGGGGTTGGTGGTTGGCTTGACATGTTCATCTTTGAAAGCATGTTGGTGAGGTTGGCCAATTGAGTATTCAAGGCCTCGAATTGAGCCTTGTTGCTCTCATCTCATTTTTCCATGGCGGCTCTAAGCTCATCAACTTGATTGTTGAAAGATGGAGGGGTTTGATTTTGGTTTTGTTGTCTATGGTGTGGTGCTTGGTATTTGGTGTTTTGGTTTTGGTTGGAGTGGCCTTGGTTGGCTTGGTAGTTAGTGTTGTTATGGTGATATTGGGATGAAGATTGGTTGTTGTTGTGATGAGAAGAAGAGTTGTTCCACCTTTGGTTTTGATTGCTTCCTTGTGCATTATCTCTCCACCCTTGATGTTGATTACCACCTTGATGGTAATTGTTTTGACCTTGAGGAGGGTAGGGTGGATGGTTGTTGTAATTCACATTGGCTACCACAAGATCATGTTCCTCTTGAATTTGATGGCATTAGTCGGTGTAATGTGTGGTGCTAGAGCACAAATCACAAATCCTAGGAGGGCCTTCAAGTTGAGCAACCGGAGGTAGGGCTTGGACGGCTTGGATGGAGTAGTATTCCTTTTGATCCCTTTGGATTTGTGTAAGGATGGTTGTCATATCCCCAAGTGCTTTGGTTAGACTTGATTCGGAAGGGGATGGTTCTACCACACCCTTGAGAGGATTACTTCTCACCCTTGTGTGTTGTGTAGCTTCGGCAACATCCTTTATCAAATTCCAAGCTTCTCCCTCCGTCTTGCTTTTCGAAAGGGAACCGCCACTAGAAGCGGTGAGCAATCTTCTATCTTCCGCACAAAGACCTCCGGTAAAGTAGCTAATGAGCAAGTGAGTGGTCATTCCGTGATGTGGACATGAATCCAATAGCCTCTTGAACTGAGACCAATATTCGTACAAACTCTCTTGGTCTCTTTGCATTATACCCGAAATCTCTTTCCGGATGTAGTCGGTCTTCTCCGGTGGGAAGAACTTATCAAGAAACTCTCTTCTCAAGAAATCCCAATTAGTCACAATCTCATCCGGTAGCGAATAGAACCATGTCTTTGCTTGCGCTTCAAGAGAGAAAGGGAAGGCAAAAACCATGATAGCTACCTCATCAGCTCCTTCGAGCCGTAGAACAAGCAACTTGAAAATCTTTCAAATGTCGGATGGGGTCTTGACCCGGCAACCCATGATACTTAGGAAGTAGATTTATCAAGCTACTCTTCAACTCAAAGTTCGGATCAAGGTTAGGATACCTTGCTTGCAACGGTTGAAGTATGATATCCGGAGCTCCTTGCTCATGCAAAGTGATCCGGCGTGGCTCCGCCATGTGTGGCTCACCTGTAGGATGCAAAGATATATTAGTAGTGTCAACAGAAGAATAGGAAGTAGCGGACTCCAAGTCACTCTCGGTGACGTCTAGTGATTCGGTATTTTCCTCAAGAGAGGACGAAGTACTAGGTGTATAGTCCAACCGCCGTCTAGCTTGCCGAGTGTGTAACAAAGTTCTTTAAATCTCGGGATCAAAATTGGCTAAGCTAGAATTCGGTTGAGACCGAGTCATCAAACTTGAAAGTCATAGCACAAATGCAAAAGAAATCTAAACTATAGCTAAGTATTGGAAGAAGTAAAATATCTACAATATTCACATATTCATATAACCAATATCAAGGCACATGTTGCAACCATTCCCCAGCAACGGCACCAAAAATTTGGCCCGATTGTCCCCAAGGGTGTATTGGTAAAGATTTTCTTCAATAAAATTGCGTTGCAAGTATAGCTCTACCAACAACAATCCTCGGGTGTCAAATTTAGAAGAGGGATTTGGTTGTCACAAGTTCAACCCCAATAGAAATAACCGAAGTATTCAAACCACGGGTCGTCTCACAAGGAATGGGCAAACATATGCTTCAACATTAGTTAGAAATCCGGGGTTGTGAGTTATGAGCATGAAAATAAATGGGAATCTTAACAAGCAAGTAATCTTAAATTGCAACAAACTAATTCAATTAACTAAGCAAAACATGAGCAATTCCAATGAATAAGTAACATTCCACTTAATTCTATTATAAACCAAACAAGTAACTATAACTAAAGCAAATAATTGAGAAAGTTGGTTTTCAAATATGAATAATAAAAGCAACTCTTGGCTAGGCATGGGAATTGGGATCACCATCCTTGTCTAACAACCATATCTTGACAATTATAAGGAACCAAGCTCATTAAGTCTATCCTCAAAGTCTTAAGTACGTGATATCTACTCCTAGACTTGAAGTATGTCAAATGGCTTTGATCACATCAACCCATAAGTCCCAACCTACCTACTAATTAGATTAGTAGTGGGTTGGCGTCAATGAGTATCAAATTGACCACCAAGGGCTCCCAAATCATCAAATCCATTAGACCCAATGACTCAAGTTTACCCAATTCTCTTGACCTAGGCCAAGAGTAAAGAAGACTATTCCATAATCAAAGTAAATAATTCATCGAACATATGGTAAGCATTAACAAAAGACATGTTCAAAATAGCAATTAAATTGGAATCTACAAATACCCACTAACAATTATCAACATACAATCATCAAAATAACAAGACTAAACATAGAAATCATCAATGTAACATCAACAAGTCAAGAATCACAACATTCATGAAATGGGTATAAAATGACAAGTAACAAGGATTCATAAACTATCACAAGATATAAGCAAAATTGTAGCAAGGAATTCAAATTGAACAATTAAAACTAGCAATTAACAAGATCCAATTCATAAATCAACAAAGAAAGATCAAATTAAAACTAGATCTAGAGAGGAACAAGGGTTTCTCTCTCTAGAATCACCCAAGAACCAAAAACTAGCTAAAAATTATGTCCTAGTGTAAAATGATTGATCCCCCCTTTCCCCCTAGCATCCTTGGGTCTTTTCCATGTAGAAACAGCTTGGAATTGGGCCTCATGAGCCTCAGAAATCGCCAGGTACGATTTTCCTTAATGAGGTCACGTGCAGCTTCCCACGCGTGCGCGCCATGCGTGCGTGCGCGCCGATTGCTTTTGCGATCCACACGTGTGCGCCAAGCGTGCGTGCGTGTCGATAGAAATCTTCTGATCCGTGCGGATGCATCCATCCTTGCGCGCCGCTTCCAGCCAACCTCATCCACGCGTGCGCGGGCGCGGCGATGCTGCTTTTTCCAAGATCTCAATTCTTCATGTTCCTCCCTTTTTGTACATGCTTTCTCCCTCTCTTCTAAGTCATTCCTACACTATAACTCCTGAAATTACTCAACAAATATATCACGGCATCAAATGGCAATAGAAGAGGATTAAAATATGGCAATTTTAAGGCAAAATAAGCATGTTTTTCATTATGGAGCAATATTGGGAAGTGAACACAAAACCATACATTTCTTGCGAATAAGTGTGAGAAATGTTGATAAAATCCCCCAAAATAAGCACAAGATAAACCACAAAATCGGGGTTTATCAACTCCCAGTGAGATGTGAAGAAAGAAGAGGAAGAAAGAAGAGTGAAGATGGAAGATGAGAGAAGAGTAGAGTTCGAATAAATAAAAGTAAGTAGGAGAAGAATTAGAAATAGAAAAGATAAATAAGAATAAAAAATTTTAGTTTTTATTTTATTTATTAATTTTCGAAAATTAAGGTTAATAATTTAAAAAGAATTGAAAATTTGTTAATGAATTTTCGAAAATAGAAGAGAGAGAAGAAGAAGATAGTTTTCGAACATTGAGAGAGAAGAGTTAGTTAGGAAGTTTTGAAAAAGAAGAGAGAGAAGATGAGTAATTAATTAAGAAAGATTTAAAATTAAGATAAGATAGGAGGTTAAAAAAGATTTGATTTTTAAAAATATTTGAAATAGTCAACAAGATAAGAAAAGAATTAAAAAGATTTGAAAAATATTTAATTTTAAAATTGAAATTAGAAAAGATAAGATGAAAGTTTTAAAAAGATTTGAAAAAGATAAGATTTGAAATTTAATTTTGAAAAAGATTTGATTTTAAAATTTGAATTTTGAAAAGATAAGAAAAGATATTATTTTTTAAATTAAAATCTGATTTTTTTTGTTATTTTTCAAAAATTAAGTAAAAGATAAGATAGAAAATATATTTTTTTATTTTTGAATTTAATGAGGAGAGAGAAAAACAGATAAAAGACACAAAACTTAAAATTTTTAGATCTAGCACCCAAGTTTTCAAAATTTTGAAGGAAAAACACAATGGGACACCAAACTTAAAAATTTTAAGATCAAAACACAAAAGAAAAACAAGAACACTTTGAAAACTAACAAGAACACAAAGAACAAGACTCAAGAAATTTAAAGAATACAAGAACACACAAAGAACACCAAACTTAAAATTTTTGAAAACTAAACATAAAATTCTCGAAAATTAAAAGAAAAGACACAAGAAGACACCAAACTTAAAGATTAAAATAGGACTCAAACAAAAAGACATTAATTTTAAAAAAATTTTAGAAAAAGGACTCAAGATCTTCGAAAAACTCAACAAGAACACAAACAAAAGACTCAAACAGAAAGCTAAGGATTTTTGAAAATAAAAATTTTGAAAAAGATTTTTGGAAAAAGTTTTAAAATTTTTGGAGTTGAAAAATAGGAAACAGGTAAGACTCAAACCAAGAACAATGATTAAACAAAGAAAACACAAATATTTTTGAAAAAGGTTTTTAATTTTTTTCGAAAATTGAAGAAGAAGAAAAAAATAAAAGGCTCAAACAAAATAAAAATTACCTGATCTAGGGAGCAAGACAACCCGTTAGTTGTCCAAACTCGAACAATCTTCGACAACGGCGCCAAAAACTTGGTGCACGAATCCCCACACTTTCGTACAGCTGTACCAACAAGTGCATTGGGTCGTCCAAGTAATACCTAAGCGAGTCAGGGTCGATCCCACGAGGATTGTGGTTGAAGCAAGCTATGGTTATCTTGCAGGTCTTAGTCAAGTGAATCAGAAGGTTGTTGGATTGATAGAGTGAAAAAGGTTTGATATAATAGGGTGCTAATACTTTATGAATTAAATGGAATCAGTAATAGGAATATAGTTGAGGATTGGAGTTGCTTTACCTTTCTGAATTAACTTTGGTATTACTGTCTTCTTTGCTTATGAGTGATTTCTTCAATGGTAGGCTGTATGTGATCAACGCCTTTATTGAGAGGTCGTCAATACTCCTTCAGATCTGAACCCCAGGGTTAGTGTGGATCTAGTCTGCTATAGGGTGAAGCCCGTACAGTCCATTCTCCTTAATGATCCTACTCAAAGCACCACAGACAAGGTCAGATCTTCCGGATCAGAGAATGTTGTATCTTTGGATTTTAGCCTCTACCACAGAGACCCTAATCTCCCTGTAAATTGGCTAAACTGGTGTCTCAAGAAGTCCCCAACGAAGTCGTGGATTAGCCGTCTGAGAGATGTATAATCAAGCTAGTGGTTCGTGCTTTCCACTGAAGTATTCACACGAACCCAAGTAGACGCGGGTGTTTGTCAGGCACGTTCATCTTAGTATGATGAACAGAGCTAATTGTCACTGATCATCCTATTCACCATGTTGAAGAACGAATATACATCTTAGAATTAATCAAACACGGATCGAAGAGAAACAGTAATACTTTTATTAATTCATAGGACTCAGCAAGGCTCCTCCCCTCAACCTAGGAGGTTTAGAAACTCAGATGGAAAATACAATGGTGAATTCAAATATGGTGTGTGTCCTCTGTAAAAGTCTGAAGACATTGTGTAAAATAACTCTTAAATACTAAACAGAGGACTAGTAAGGGTAAAACAATCTATTTAGTGCTAAAATTCACTTCTGGGGCCCACTTGGTGAGTGTTTGGGCTGAGCTTTGATGAGATCCACGTGCTAGGGGACCTCTAGGGTGTTGAACGCTGGCTAGGGGGTCCTCTCTGAGCGTTTGGATGCTGGTATCTGTTCTTTGGGCAGTGGACGCCTGGAAGGGGGCAGGGAACTGGCGTTGGACACCAGTTTTGGGCCTTCTAATCTGAAGCAAAGTATGGACTATTATACATTGCTGGAAAGCTCTGGAAGTCAGCTTTCCATAGCCGGTGAGACACTCCATTTGGACTTCTGTAGCTCTATAAAATCTCTTCTGAGTGCGAGGTAAGATCCAAACAGCATCTGCAGTGCTTTCTCTGTCTCTGAATCAGACTTTTGCTCCAGCTCCTCAATTTCAGCTAGAAAATACCTGAAATTGCATAAAAACACAAAAACTCGAAGTAGAATCTAAAAATGTGAATTTAACTCTAAAACCTAATTAAAAACTTAATAAAAACTAAACAAAACATGCTAAAAATTATATGAAAATGATGTCAAAAAGCGTATAAAATATCTGCTCATCACAGACATATGTCTTCTAGAATCTGATCCAATTTTGGATTAGCCAACACCCTCCTATTAAAGGATTCTGGATCATCCCTTTGTGGAGGCAACTTAAAGATCTCTCTCACCTTGTCAAGATGAAAATAGAGAGTCTTTCCTTGGACCATTGTCCGAAAAGTATGGAATCCTTGTCCATCTTTCTTTTGCTTATCTATCATCCACAAATTTGCGTAGAATTCATGGATCATTATTTTTCCAACATTGATCTCAGGGTCGGCCAGGATCTCCCAGCCTCTCTTTCGAATCTGCTCTTGGATCTCCGGGTACTCATCTTCTCTTAATTCGAATTTGGCTTCCGGGATCACTGTCCTCTTGCACATTATTTTGTAATAATTTTCTTCATGCTGCTTTGTGTAGAATTTGAGAGGTTTGTAATAACTGTTTGGTTGTCTTCTTTCTTGCTTCTTGAAGTGGGTTTTCCACTTTTTGGAGCCATGAAATTGATGCCTAGGCATCTTAGGCTAGTTTCACAAGCCTTTTTCATTAGTTTTTACTTCGTTTTCATGCATTTCTTAGGCAATAAGTAAGCATTTGGATGAGAAATGTATGCATGTCTTGATTCAATCAAACATTGTTAATTATGTGCATTTTCATGAGATTTATGCAAGAATTACTTGATGCAATGAATGATGCATTATCTTGTGATTATGGCAATACTTTGATGCATTTTGTTTGGTTGATGATAGGTATGGGGAAGGAAGAGAAGGGCAAAGAAGAAGCAGAGAAGGCAACGTTGGTGGCTAAAGTTGGCTTACCAACGTTGCCCTCCAACATTCCAAGGCTTAACAAGCAATGTTGGTGGCCCATGGGTGACTCACCAACGTTGCCACAAACATTGCACACCAACGTCTTTGACAATTTCAAGAGGAATGCATTGGAAAAATTGGCTGCGACGCGCACGCGTGGGTGACGCGTACGTGTGAGTGTGGAAATTGACAAGCCACGCATACGCGTGGGTGACGCGCATGCGTGGGAGGAGCGTTGGTGAGCCAAAGTTGTGCACTAACACTAGCGTTGACACACAAACGCTGGGTCACGCGTACGCGTCGGCAACGCGTACGCGTGACATAAAAAACGCCGGTGCACCAATGTTGGTGCCAACGCTAGTGGCAACACTCCCAGCAGCTTATTCATGCAACGTTAGTGCCACCATTAGTACACTAACGTTGGTCACTAACGCCAAGGCCAATTCCAACTTCAATGGCACCCATGCAAACTTTTGAACGTTAGTGAGTTAACGCCAATGTCAACGTCATAAAGAGCCACTCCTAACTTGCTTCAATCAAGGCCAAAAGCCCACATCCAAGTACTTGAAGACCCATTTTGAAGATGAGAAGAAGAGTATCTATATGAAGAATTTTGAAGTTAGAAAGTAGGCTGGAGGATTAGAAACTCCAGAGCTCTCTTATATCCTGGAGGATTAGAGACTCCAGAAAGCGTAGCATAGTTTAGATACACTTTTCTTTTTTTGCAATTTTACATTTTAGTTTGTATTGAGCTTCATTTACTTTCATACAATTTAAATTCCTTTCACTTCTTCCTTTCTGCAATTTTACATTTGAGCTTGTATTTAGTTTGATTTACTTTCATGTAATTTCAATTTCCTCAATTATTCTTAGAGCGATGATCAACTAAACCCCACATCATTAGGGGGAGGAGCTCTATACAATTCACATGATTGAAAGAAATTCTTCTTCTTCTCAATCTGCTTGTTGTAGCTAAGGGACAACTTCCATGTTTGTTGTGATCCACTCACTCCGGAAGGGGGTTTGGGTCTGTTGAATTCCTATGTGAGCCTCGAAAAAGGAATCATAGGAATTAGAATCGAAGCTCTATCCCTCACAATTCTCTTTATCAACACCATTTGGGAGGAATTGAGGTCTTGAGGATTTGTGTGGCTTATGGATAAGAGAATGCACTTAACCTCTTCTCATGACAATTAGATCAAAGAATTGGCAAATTGATTGTGTTTAGAGATATTCTCTCTCTCTCTCTCTCTCTCTCTCTCTCTCTCTCTCTCTCTCTCTCTCTCTCACACTGCACACTGCCTCACTCACGCTCATTGACGCTACACTCTCCTCTTTGAGTCACAGACCCACACCTCTACTCCTCTTTGCCGTTGCCGTCCAACACTCACCATCGTTCTGAGTTTCTCAGCACCGTCGTTCTCAGTCTCTCTGCATCGCTCAGCGTTGTCGATTTCATTCTTAGAACCCGAGAATTTGAGCGACTGAGCGAGCCCCTCTTCTCGCACCTTCCGTCTCCGGCAATCGCAGCACCGTCGTGCTCCAGCCATCTGGGCCTTCGTCTCTAGTTTTTGGTTTGTTGTCGTTGAAGCCGTGTTGTTCGTCCTCCCATTCGCCTCCCTCGTTGAAGCCGTGTTGTTCGTCCGCCCATTTGCCTCCCTCATTAAAGCAGTGACGTAGCCATCTCCCTCGTAGCCACTGATGAATCGTCGTATCTCCATTTCTAGCCCCGTCATCTCCGTCTCACTGTCTAATGTCTCTCTCGTCCTCCCCTGCATCTGGAAACTTTGCTAAACTTTTATTTGTTTTTTCGTTATATTTTTTGCTTATTTACTCTAATTCTTTTTCTGATATTTGGTTCTTTTCTAATTCTTCCTGATGAGTTTTTGTCTAGAGTTTTGGATCCGATTATTTCTTAATTCTGATTATATGTTGTATTATGATTTTTTATTATAATTTTTTATCATTATTTGTTTTAGGTTCTTATTTCTTATTTAGGGTTTTGATTAGATTCTGTTTTGATTTTTTTCTGTTCTGGTATTTGGGAATTAGATTGTTTTGATTTTTTCCTGTTCTGGTATCTGGGATTTTGATTCATAGTCCCCTAGATATGATTTGATGATTAGAATAGGATATGTTTTCAAATCAATTTAAAAACCGAACAAACGAATCGAACCAAACCGAGTTTAATTAGTTTGGTTTGGTTCTGATGGTTTTAATAAAAAATCGAACCAAATCAAACCGCATTATTAATATAAAATTGGATTGGATGGCTTTTCCTTAAAAAACCGAACCAAACCACATCGCGAACACCCCTACGCATGATGTATGCGCATCTTTCAAGAATCTTTAACTAGCAGTGCCAGGTTCTGCGCGTATGCACCCACCCTGCATACGCATGATGGTAGATTCGTGCGTATGCATGATGCCTGCATACGCATCAGTTTTGTGAGTCCATGCTGGGTTCTTCGCGTACACACGATGCCTGCGTATGCACCATTCCCCCTGAATTTCATGAAATGCTAATTTTGAATTGTGAAGCCTTTCTGGCAAGCCTGTACCCCTCTATAACCTCCATATGGAGTCTAATAACCATTTTAAAGGCTTTGAATATGTTGGGGGTGTTTATAATGATTTTTATTGAATCATTCCCCAATAAAGACTTGTTAATATAAGATATAAATATTGTAGGGATGGTGGTTCGTCCCGCCCACGGTGAGGACCATGGCTTTGTCCCACTCATGGATTGATGATATTAATTGTTTTAATAACAAATGGGGTTATAATGAATTATACCTTATGAGATTAGTTAAGATTAAATTGTGATTGACTATGATTGTAAAAGTTGTATGATAATTGATTGGCAAGGATGTGAGTTTTATCCCACTTACGTCACTGATGAGACACCTGCACCTAGCAAGGATGATGGTTTAGTCCCGCTTTCTCAGTGTTGCAGTGAACTAGTGAGGTTAAGGATTCTCTCTCTTGTTGCATCGGAAAATTGGATAGAAAGTTGAGGATTTCCTTCGGTTTAATTTCTAACTATAGTATGAAAGAGTTAAGTTGAGGATTCTCTTTCTTATTGCATCATAGTCTCTCTGATCGTTAAGGGTGGCCGGGCATACTCCCGAATAGTACTACCTTTAGTGAGAAAGTGACAGGGCACTCTTCCTGTACGAACCAAACATTTATTAGTCGCTTAATTAGAATAAAACAATAATTTAATTGTCTGAATAAGTTGAAAAATTTAGAAATATTAATTTGAAAATTTAAATGTGAGATTTAGATTTAGCGAATTTTTCCGAGTGAAAAAATGTAATTTTCTGCAAAAAAATAATGCGTAAAAGCGCGTACCAGAAATTTAGCCAGCAATACTGGTTTAACTCTGTTCGCTACTGCATATGAGAAAAAAAAAACAATAGAAATCTTTAGAAAAATATTTAGAATTAAAAACTGGACGCTAATTCTAAATATTTTGGCCCAAAGTTGGGCCAAACGAACCAAGAACGTTAAGCGGTTGGACTGGGCCCAAGTTGGGCCCAAGCCAACATATATAAGACCATTAGTGAGGCTATTTCAGCTCATTCACCACATAACAACACAAAACACAGCTGCTGAATTGAATACGAAGAAGAGAAGGTGGCACTATTCATCTTCTTTTTCACAAGCTCATAACTTGATCTACAGAGCTCTAATTCGCATGGCATTTGTTGCTAAGCGAAGCTCTCACCAAGCTGTTCGATTTTATCCAAATAAAGTGGTAAAGAACTTTCAATTCTGGTCCAGTTTTCTCTTCTATAATAGTTTCGAATTTTGGCTATGGTAATTGAGTAAGTTTTGTGATTTTGGTTGTTTAGATGTCAACTGACATTAAAAAATTGTTAGATTTTGTCCCAATCCACAGTAGAAAAGGTAACTCACTTCGAAACCCTTGTGGTTTGATGTAATTACAAACCCTAGGTTTGATTTATGGTAATTTGTATGATAGCTAGCTTGAATTGATGTTATGTGGAGTGGAATTATTGATTGAAATGCTTGGAGATTGAGCTCAAGTGGTGGCTGTATTTGATTGCTTGTTGGAGGCTTGAAAGCTTGTGTGGAAAGGGCTTTTTTGTGCTTTGAGCTTGTATGGGAATCGGCCAAGGTATTATTTTGATTTTTTCTAGTTAATATGTAATGGTGCGACCACTGAGAACACTTTCCAGGGATACATAGGCACAGAGGGCTGCACCTGTAAGCTAAGACCTAGGGTCACTTACAGAGAATATCAAATCATACACAACTAGAATGCCACACCTGTAAGACAGATGTTGCTTGCTAAGGATATGAATGCGTACATCAGCTAGAGAGAGCCGCACTATAAGACAATAGGTCTACAGTAGGTATGCTAACTGGAAAGCCACACCCGGGCCAGCTGTTCGGTAGTGTCGAGAGCGGGTATGTAACTGACAAATAAGCTCAATACTTGCTCTAGGACTAGACATTCATCATATGCATTTGAATGACTTGCTTGTGTGTGCTTGTACTATGTTGCTTTATTTACATTATTTTGCTGTTTGATTGATGTGTGCATTGTTTGTTAATTTTTATTGTTTGATATGCTTGTGTATGCATTTTGCTTCTATATTGGAGGTCAATTTTTTAACCAAAAAGAATTTTAAAGAAATATAACTTAGAGCTGATAATCAATTTTTCTAATATAATTTCAAAGAGTTCTATAGAATTAATGAAAGTAAATATTGATGAACTAAATTAACTATTTGCATCTTATTCTTTACTTTCATGGCATTCTCACCCCAAAATTTCTATCCCTTTTAGTGTCACAGGCTTGAAGACTGAATACGAAGCTGTGGACGAATAGTGAAACTTGTTTATAAATCAAGTTGCTTTCATAAAGTCCTTTCACTCTTGTAGCTTAAGATTCTATTTTATACAGAAAGGTAGGTGTTGTATTTGAGTTGATGACCTAGAAAGTACTATTAATTTAAGAAAGCCTATTTGGGTATTTAGCATTTACAAATAAGAAATGAGTTTTTCACAATAGATAGTTGTGTAACTCTGTAAAACAGAATCCAGTCCATTTTTTTACATATAAACTTTTCTATAGGTATACTCGGTTCGTTTGATTGATGCTTGAGCCGGATGATAAAAAATTATCATGTCTGGTTCTTTCGGAGGATGGATCAATAAGAATTCACTTATCCCAATAACAAAAAAAACCTGACTTGAATAATCCTGTATTAAGAGCGAAATTGGCTAAAAGAATGAGTCATAATTATTATGAAAACCCACATGGCCAAACGATCTTTTATATATTTTTCCCGTAGTTATTCTAGGTACTATTGCCTGTAACGTAGGTTTAGCAGTTTTAGAACCATCAATGATTGGGGAACCCGCAGATTATTTAATTTTACTTATACAAGATTTATTATTATTAGTATTTATGTGATTATTATTACTTGGAGATATTTAATATATGATTTTAATAAATAAAAAAAATCTTTTGTAATTTTTTTAAAACTGAAACGCAATATTGACATAAAGACTCAATATTAAGTAGTTAATATTAGAAAATGCTACATAATATTCTTTTTAGTAAAAATACCATGATTTAAGCAAGATGTTTTGCTGGAAGGGATATTACAATTATTCTAATTTAAAAACAAGTATAATTTTAGTATTAAAAATAATTAAACTTTAGATTTAATAATAACTTTTTGTAAAGTTTCTATAGTAACAATTACTTTATGTGCTTTATTTAAAAAAATAAAAAATATTTTATATATTTTTAGGTATTATAAATTTTAATACATTATATGGTCAATTGAAAACTTTTAAATGTATTGATACAAACTTAACTTTACTTATTTTTTAGAAAACACTCAAATTATACTTTAAAAAATTTTGAATTGGATAATTTTTAATAAATTTTTATTTTTCATAAGTCTTTAATATTATTTCTATCATATAGATGGGTACTTCTATTATTTTGAGAAAAATTTATTTTTTTATAATGATATTTTTGGACTTAATTATTTTATAATAAAATTTGTTAGATAATTATTTGTGTAATATATACATTTTAAAAATTTGATTAAAAGAACCGAAATTAATCTGTAAGAGTAATTTAGAAAAAAATATTAACAATTAAAATATATATTCTAAAGTTCGTTGGCATAGTAGTAATTTATATTTTGTTTTTTTATTATTAGATGAGCAAAATCTCCATCTAAGTGAAAAAAACTGAAGCAACTTTCTAAAATTAGTAACTTAGTCTCAATTATGTTAGGTGTACATAAAAAGTAAGTTATTAAATCAGTTATTCGTATAAAATATATATTAAAATATAAAATATATATTTAAAATGAATTAAGCAATACATGTATTTATATATAAATAGATGATAACCGATAATATTTTTTATTTGGATACTTTTATGGGTTATTTTTTTATACAAAAGTGAGTTAAATGATATACTTTAATATTGTAATTTTTAGTGTTTTTTAAAATTGTGGAAAGAACTAAAATCGAAGGGTCCAATTTATGTACTTAAAATTTTTTAATTTTGTTGAAACAGAAATCGGATGGTCCAAGGAGTTTAATTTCTGTACTATCAAAAATTAGATCCTAAATTAAATAATGCCACATTTGAGATTAACATTTCAACCGTCTATAATTCTAAGAAATAATCTTTAAAACAGAAAATATTTAAATTTGATGAAAAAGTTTTGTATAAAAAAAGAAAATTATTTAAATTTATTTAACAAATTAATAAAAATAAAATAACATATTTTGTTAAATAAATATCTAATTATTTATTAAAATAAATCTTCAACTGGTTACTACTTTTTTGTTACATTAGCATGCACTCTTGATTTAGAGCTCGATTGAAAAGTGCCAAATCTTATTTTTTGTGACTCTTGAATTATGAGAAGTCAAATTAATATATTTGGTACAATTTTTAAAATATATTTTTAATTTTTTAAAAAATTATTCTAAGAACTTTTAAAAAAAATAAAAAATATTTCTTTTTTTCTAAACACTATTTTGTTATTTCTAATTATCAAAGAAATATTTTTGTTCACAGCAAAATAAGAGACACCATTGTACTATTCATTTTTTTTAATTCTGTAAAAAAATATTTTTTTATTTTTATTGAAAATATTAGCCTTCTTCTTCTGCCTCTATTTTCATATAATATTTTATCTGTACGCATATATTTTTGTCAGGTATTTTTTTATCACTCTATTGTTCTATTTTTTATTATTAAATTTGTACTTTATTATGTGTGGTATATATGGTATTATTGTTCCAGTTTTAGTTTTTTTTTTTTGTATCATGTGGTTTTGTCTTTATATAGCTTGGTATATTTTTTATGTATCTTTTCATATAATCTTATTGATTAAATTATATAAAATCAACATTTAATATTGGAAGGTATTTGTCATCGTCGTTACTTTAATATTCATTCTCTTATATAAAAAAAATTTGTATTTTTTGAGTCATTTATCCAAAATTACAACTTTAAAATAACTACTTCTGTGGCTAAAAAATCAAGTATAAAATAATTTATTTATAAACTACTTTTAATATAAATTCTTATTTTTTAAACTCTTTCTTTAAAAGAACTTAATTAAGTTGTTTATTTAAGCTGACTCTTAATATTACTGTATTACATGCACATTGATAATGAAATACTCGATCAATCGACCAACTATTCTGCCGTTCTAATTTTCTAATGTTTGTTTGGTGTTGTTAAGTTAGTAAAAAAAAAAATTCTTTTCATTTTTATTTTCAATAATGCTTCACATCCATGTAAAAAATACATGGATGTTATCCAAGTCCTTTTTGTTATACGCGCTTTTTTAATCTCCAAATCATTTGTGATTCACGTACCATATATAACATAAATTTTCTATGACTTTTGCTCAACGTAAACCTTCTTCTCTGCTCGCGTTATAGGCTTCGTCGTTCTCTTCTGTTCGCGTTTTCTTTCTTGTTCTTCTTCTTTTTCTCTACTCGCATTCTTCGTTATAGATCTGGATTGACTTCAACGTAATAAGTTTTGTCATTCTTCTTCTTCTTTGTTTTCTTTTTCGATCTGGACTTTTAAATTGAAACAATGAATGAATCAACATCAAATCAGTTGAATGAGAGCAATTTGGATTATTCAATTTTGAATCGAATTCAATGGAATGCAATTGCTAATTTTATTTGAATTGAATTGAATAGACGGAGGTGTTCTGAATCTGAATTGAATTGAATTGATAATATCTAAATTGTAGATAGAGGTGTTTTGAATTTGATTTTGTATAATGGATTATGTTTCGTTCACTGAGTACTACATAATTGTTTCACCGTGAGTATGTGTTTCGGTTCATCATGCAGAAAGCTGTTTGAATTTAATTTTATATAATGGAATATTGTTTTGTTCACTCAGTACTATAGAATTGTTTCACCATAATGACGTTTTCGGTTCATTATGCAGAGAGCTGTTTGAATTTGAATTTATATAATGGATTATGTTTCGTTCACTCAATACTATACAATTATTTTACCTTGAATACTGTGTTCGGTTCATTATGCAGAAAACTATTTGAATTTGATTTTATATAATGTATTATATTTCGTTCACTCAGTACTATAGAATTGTTTCACCATAATGATGTATTTGGTTTATTTCTGTTATGCACAATCAAAACTCTTCCTCCTCACCTTCTACTACTTCTTCACCCGAGAGAGAATGAGGAAAAGACAAAAAAAATACAGTAGTAACAACAACAAAAGAATGACGATAAGGAGAAAATACGTGAAGAAGAAGGAACGTAAAAAATAAGGAGGAGAATGAGGAGGAGGAGGAGGAACGCGAAAAAGAAGGCGAAGAAGAAGAGGATGCTCCGTGCGTAAACGAGTGTGAGAAGAAGAAGAAGAAAAAGAAGAGCGGGAGAGAAGAGAAGAAGAAGAAGAGAAGAAGCATTGGGCAAGAGCGGTCGTTTCGTATGTGTTAGGCGCGTGTATTTCACGTTTCATTTAATAGTATTAAGTTTTTTTGTGTTGGGCCAACTTAGATGGATTTGGATACAAAATTACATGGATGTGTAGCATGACCCTTTTATTTTTTAGCGTATTTGATAAATTTCTAGTAATAAAAATAAAAACACTAAAAAAATAATTTTTTTATAAAAAACTACAATTTACATCTTTTTTCTTAAAAAAATAGTTTTTACATAATAATAAAAAATATTTAAATATAAATTTATTGTTACTTTCTTATAAAATCTTTTAAAAAATAAAAAAAAATTGTTGTTCTTAAAAACATATCCAACCACTGAACTAAGTAGGGATGTCAATGGGGTGGGGACGGGGAGCAGGGATCTCCTCGTCCCCGCCCCCAAAATTAATCCCCATCCCCGCCCCGATCCACCATAGGAGAATAATTGTCCCCATCCCCATTCTCCGCGTTCCCCATGTTTTCCGTGGGGCTCCATTCTCATCCCCTTATATTTAACATTCATATGAAAATTATAGTAAAAAATATCAAAAAAAAAAAAATAAACTACAAAATACTATTACAAACACACAAACATATCTTATCCAAGATTATACCAACGCAAGTTGGCACAGATGGATGAGGGTCTGTGTCCCTTAACCATCTCTCCCGGGTTCGATACTCACTGGAGGATGGGAATGGAGCTTGCTTGTTTGGGAGGGTCGCCCACTTTGTGTGCCTCTGCAGTACCCGAGGGATTAGTCATTGGGCTTCCGGCCTGATGGATACCCTGGTGCAAACCAAAAAAAAAAAATCTTATCCAAGATTATAAGTCCAGAAATACAACATAACAAATTATAATCCATAAAATAAAATCTTAAAATACAACTTTCATTCTAAAAAAAAAGCAATAAGATATGGTCTTTAACATCAAGTATTCTTTGATGGTTAGCATACTTAGCAAGAGAAATCATAATTGCTTTAGATACATAGAAGGAGAGAAAATCAAGCAATTATTTCAAAATCAAACCCTAACTATTTTAAAATTATAAATCCTATATGTCTAATTGCTTTAGATACATAAAAGGAGAGAAAATCAAAATTATACAACACAGTGAGTAGAGAAGACTGAATAATAGGATTAGGATTTTTTTAATTGGTAAAATTACTAAAAAATCCACCTATATTAAAAATAAAGTAAGGTTATTTAAGAAATTTTAAACATTCGAAAAATTATCGGGGATGGAGCGGAGATCCTCACTCGAGTCTCCGCGCCTGTCTCAGACAAATTTTACTCTCCATCCCTATCAGAAAAAATTTTCCACTAACGAAACCCCATTCGAAGTAGTCCCGCGGAGATCCCCGCCTCCTGGGGATTTTTGACATCCCTAGAACCAAGCCTTCAGTATATTGATCATGAACGAAAGAATCCAACCTAGTCAGTAGTCACCAAAAAAATAAAAAATAAAAGAGAAGAATTCGAACGTGTGGTCGGGTGGTAATAAAAAAAAAAAAGCTGTGGTGTTTAGACGATATCCAATGTGGCCCGTTTCAGCAGCGATCGTTTCTGCTCCTGTTTCCATTCCAAACCTTTACTTGCCTAAAGCAAAAAGAACGCAAAAGCTTCATTATGGTGCCCTCAAATGCTCGTTTGGTCATTCCAGACCCAGACTCAGAGTTTCTGCCCTCAAGGATCAGTTGCCGGATTCCGCAACTACTCCCGAAGGTCTTGAAATTTTGTTTCTTTTTTTTCTCCTTTCCCCTGTGAGATTATTATATTGTATCTGTTTGCTGAGCTTCAAAATACTAATGCTGCAGATGAAGGTAGAAAGCTTTCTTCATCTGATAATAAAAGGGGTGGCGGCGGGGGATTTGATTACGGGTGGTTGCCTGCTTTTCCTCATGTTCTCGTTGCTTCCATGTCCAATTTTATATTTGGGTATCATATTGGGTCAGTTTCTCTTCATAATTCTCTGCTTTTAACTTCTAATTATTTTCTACTAAGTTAGGTGTTGGTAGAGGGAGAAGAAGTTTCACAATAGCTGTGTGAAACTGAAAGTTGCTGTTCTTTTCTGTTCGGGAATTGAGGTATAACTGTTTCGGTAGTGTTGAAGTGATAGTTACATGACATAGGATCTAATAATCAAGATTTTAACTTATAAATAAAGCGGTTTAATTTGGTCAAATGTTGGTATTCAAAGTTTCTAAGTTATTGTTTCATTAAGTTTTGTTATATCATTTAAAAGAATTTTACTATGATATATGAGATGTGTTCTCTTAATAAGATGACAATTCATGGATTGGGTGTACTTCAATATATTTAGAATAACAGAATGAGATTAAAGGCTTAAAATTGTTATAGTTGAAGACTAAGTTCGATAGGGTAGGTGCAGTATTTCTCCTTGATCTTGTAAAGTGAAACCCAATATTGTGTTCCATTATCTGTGATTCTTGATCTGATATACCATAGCACAAGTAAATTTGACTTTTAAGAAATATGCAATGATTTAGGTTTTTTTTTTTTTTTTTTGGTTCTAGCTATATATGAATTAATAAAAATCACATGTTTTGCAGAGTAATGAATGGCCCTATTGTTTCTGTTGCTCGAGAGCTTGGCTTTGATGGAAACTCATTTCTTGAGGGACTTGTTGTCAGTATTTTTATTGCTGGTGCATTTATTGGGAGCTTAAGTGCTGGTCCTTTGGCAGATAAACTTGGTTGTCGGCTCACATTTCAGATTGATACCATACCCTTAATTCTTGGGGCTATAACAAGGTAACATAATAACATGGTTCATGAAATTTAACTGCAGCATCTGTTTATTCTTGCATATATAGAGGTTATCAAGTTTTCATGTTAGAAATTTGAAAAGGAATCCTCTTAACTTCATAACTGTCTATTAGGGCATCAAAAGTTTTGGATAATATTATTTCCATAATTGATTCATTTCTGTGAATTTTGAGACCTGCAGTTTCTTCCAACAAATGGTGCACACTTCAAAAGCTAACTGGTTTTAATTTGATTCAAATTCGATCGAATCACTGGGTAGAAAGTTTGCATGCAATATGGTTCCAAGTATTTAAAAACAGTTAAAAGGTGTTAGTCAAAGCCAAAAGCCTACTTTGATATCTTACTTATTCATATCTGAAGTGACCCATATCCCAAAAGGATATGATATGCCAGTAAAGATCATAATTTACCATGAGTGTTTTAAGTACCTGAGGGAAGTAGGAACCATATCTTAAGAGCTAGCTATTAAGGGGAAGAACCACTCTTCTTAAGTACAATATAAAACATCTCATGCTACTCGATGTGCGACTATGGGCATCTAATAGTGTGCACTTAAAACCTTTGGTTGCAAACAGTTCATTTGTATGATAGGACTTCTCTTTTCTTTTATCTATCCTTTTGCTATTGCTGTTTTATTTTTTGTCATTTCCCTGATTTGTTTTTATTGTTTTTCATCTCTCCACACTCCATTGTAGCCTAGATTGTAGACAGAAAAGTGAGTCCAATAAAAGGCTTGTACTTTTCTTTTAGCTAAGATAATATGCTGGAATTATGTTGTTGATGAGCTTTGTCATTTAGTAGTGAGCTATATTTACAATTGGCTGTCAAGAACTTAATTAAGATTGGTGTGGAGAGGTTTGTTCCTCTTCTTTTTTATCTTTTCCCTCAATTTTCTAATTATGTAGTTTTTCTTTTCTTCGAGCTAGATATAGATTTTTTGTTAACATTTACCATTTAGGGTTTCTTTGGGATAATCTCTAATCTTAAAAGCATGGTAGAAATCATAGAAAATAGGCAGAGATAAAAGAAGAATTATGTGTATGTTCACACACCAAAGTCTGATATTTGTATCGAATTAGGTAGAAAATAACAGTGTAGGAATTGCAAAAATAGAAAGAAACGCAAGTTAGAGAACTATAGCAGCTCTTATTCTCCTAAGCCTATTTAAAACTAATGCTGGAATGTATTCTCTCGCACACACTCATACAGATAGTCTCTCATCTTGCTGCCTATGGCCTATGCTAACTCTGCAGAGTTGGTTACAGTGTGCAGCTTCCCACTACTCTCTAATCCTCTCTATGTCCATTCCCACTTTTAACCTTTATTTAAACTAACAAACTGTAGGTTCCTAACAAAGCAACCTTTAAAGTCCTTCGATCACCTCATACCTATCCGGGAGTTACTTTAGAAAGTAATGTTCATGCATTATCCTAGTGGAATATAGTGGTTTGTAAACTTATTGCCAGTAATACTATTTGAAAGATCCCTTTTTCTCTTCGGCTAGTTGAATGAATATCACTATTTAGTCTTGCTTATTGAGCTTCCCATTACAATTTCTATCACTTTGGTATCTAAGAACATTACATTGGAAATTTCCTTTATATGATGCTTCTTTAGGGCATCACATAGTTTGAAGTATGATTTTGAGCCAAATCGATAGGAACTAACTGCTAATATAGTGATAGGAACTGAGATCTAGCAGAATTAGGGATTTTATTGATGAACTAGGAATTGTGAATCACAATCCCCTTATTGAAATACACTGTTGGATCTAACCAACTCTCTCCTGAACTAACAAACTGAACATATTTTTCTATCTGACTAAAAACTAACTATTCCCTAGTATTTATAGGCAGCAGCTAGGCCTAGCCCTACTGCTCCTAAACCTGCTAAGCTAGCTTAAAAGGAACAAACAACTTGCTTCTATCATTACTCCCCCCTGGACAACCACCTTGTCCTCAAGGTGGATCTCTGGAAAGGAGCTCCAATTGCTCCACTCCGGGATGGCTTTGTACTCCGACCAACCCTCCTCCTCAGTCTCAGGTTCCATAACCAGCAATTTGAATTCCTTGTTCTTGCACACATGCTCTGCTGAGTATGGTTTATCGCAGAAAAGGCATTCGCCTCGTGCTCGTTTAGCTTTGTACAACCCATTGATTGCTAAGGTCACGCATCCCTCGGCCGTTTTGGCGGCTCCACCCCTGACTCCGCACCCTTGCTTGCCGGACCCGTCGCCACCGGTACGAGTACCGCCTTGTTAGTAACGAAGTTTTGTGTCATAGGCGTACCCACACTGTGGCTAGGAGCAGCCCGCAGTGCCATGTTACGATTCTCCACCTTCTGCACCAACTCCATCAACTCATCCACAGTCTGGAACGAGAACAGCCTGCATTCCTTACTCACTTCCAGCTTCAATCCATTCAAGAACACGTCAATCAATAATTCTGGAGCCAGACCTTGCAGCGGACGTGCGTGCAGCACAAACTGGTCAGTAGAGTCCTTCATGGTGCTGGTTTGTTGCAGCTTCAGCAGTGATTGATAGGGACTCTGCATCCGCTCAGGCTATAAGTGACGTAGTAACGCCACGCGAAGGGACTGCCACTGCAGCGTCGGCGCGGTCGCGTCCCACCACCGGAACCATGTGAACGTGCGGCCTTCCTTGACGAATGTCGTCACCGCGAGCCACTCCTCTTCCGGCACCGCACTGAGCAAGAAGAACTGCTCCATATGTTTGATCCAGGTCATCGTGTCCTCACCGCAAAATATTGGGAGTTCTAGTTTTCTCCACTGCTCCGGCGCGGTTCTGCTTCCTTGCTAGCCGCTGGCGGCCTGGTGCGATGCCGGAGAACTCCGGTCATGGCAGATTAGAGCACCCTGATCCATGGAATCCACTCATGCATCGATCCTCTGAAGCATCTCCTGTAGCGTGCGACACGTCTTCAAATCGGTCAAAACGTGATTCTATCGCATCCAATCTCCCTTCCATTTTGTGCGATCGTGGTTGCACCATTCACCACAAGTACCAGGATCCATGGACTTCTGATACCAGTTGATAGGAACTAAGATCTAGTAGAATTAGGGATTTTATTGATATACTAGGGATTGTGAATCACAATCCCGTTATTGAAGTACACTGTTGGATCTAACCAACTCTGGAGAGAATTTCCCTCTCCTGAACTAACAAAATGAACAGATTTTTCCAACTGACTAAAAACTAACCAATCCCTAGTATTTATAGGTAGCAGCTAGGCCTAGCCCTACTGCTCCTAAACCTGCTAAACTAGCTTAAAAGGAACAAACAACTTGCTTCTGTCATATAGCTACTCATTCTATTCCTTGGGAACTTATTTAACAGGGTTTACCTTCTTTTTGTTCTCTCTTGTCCTTTTATTAAGGTGATGGCTTTTGCTCCTGTTAATGATTGTAAACTATGTTTCTGATACTTAAATTTTGTTAGGTAACAGGGAATTTCATAATATTTCTCTATTGTAGTTAATGAATTTTCTGTTCATATCCTTTCTTTTAAAATATGATTTTGTTATGTATTAGATGATTGCTCACTATTTTGTGATTCCTTGTGATTCATCATTACTTATATTGATCAGAAGGCAAATGCTATGATTTAACACTTTTGTTGCTTTTCTACAAAATGGTCAGAACTTACATATTCTGATTTATTTCCAGTGCAAAAGCCCACTCGTTGAATGATATACTTGGAGGAAGATTTCTGGTTGGTCTTGGTATCGGCGTGAATACAGTTCTTGTTCCCATATACATATCTGAGGTACTTGTTGATATCAACTATATAGCTTTGGAAACCGTTTTCTTGCTTTCTAATGATACTAGGTTGATTTAGCTCATGTCAACACCATATACTAGGTCCTGTATTTTCCATTAGTGATTCTGTAAGAACCTGGCATCTAGAATAAGTAGAAGAAAGAAATAGTAATAGAAGACAAGGGAGACGGAGTGATATTAGATATCACCCAATTTCCCAGTATTTGTAATCATTATCAAGTAAAAGGAAGGTATTCAAGACACCTGATTCTCTCCTAGAGTGTGATCCTATCTTTTTCCCTCTTTTTCCATGTCTTCTCACTACTTCCCACAGCCTTTTATAGTTCCCACCTCTCTCTTATAACAATGCCCACTCTTACTCATTTTCCAGCTAGGCAAGTTAGTTACAAAACCCACCCAAGTCCATATTTCACTCAATTACGATTAGATCCTTAATTTCTAAATTGGCTTGGTACACAGCAGATGCTTATTAATGAGAAGAGAAGAGTACAGAGAGATAAGAGGACCTTAGCTAATAGAAGGAAAAGCTATGAATGATGCAATAATTTCTTTCTAATATCATCACTTATTTGATAGTGAGACCCATTTGAAGGAACATTTTCTTCGCTCATGCAGAAACCAAATGCTTATTGGCTTGTTCGTTTAATTGTTATTATGTATCAATGTGATTTTTAGACTCCAATCAAGTGTTCAACTACGTTTTTTAAGAAACAGTGTAAGTCTCCCAGAGATATTTAGAAAGCAGAACAGAATTAAGTAGCCGCAATATATGAATGCAGTAGAGTGTAATAGAAGAGAATAGGAATAAAGAAGAATATGAAATCACATAGAAGGAAGTATCACTATGATATCTCCTAAATCAGAGAATAACTATATTATGTGTGTATAAGTGTATTAGAAATAATAGAACTGATATTCGACATTTGAGAGGCCAATTCTCTCTTTATTCTTACTCTACATTCTTCCTAACCTCCAATTGCTCCTCTTGTTCTATATATAACCTCTCACGTCTAACAAACTCCCTAAAATTCGGTTCCCCTCACTCCTTAGACCTCATTCGATTATTTTCTTCTTGCCTCTCCTCCAGTAGTATTTTTTGGAATAAGTTCTGATATTTGCCATGTTTTCATTATTTTTTCTTTATTTGATTAGAATTAGGGGTTCCCTGTTTATTAAATAGAGGTTAGTGTTCCTTCCATACAGCACACCGTATTCAATCAGAGTAATTATTCATATATTTTCAGTCTCTATTTACTCTCTCCTATTTAGGTCCATAATCTTAACCAGTATCAGCATTACCATCTGTTCATGCACTAGCCCACAATTTAGCCAAGTTCAAAACGAATAAAGCTTAACCTACAGACATCGTTCCAATCTACTCTTACCCGACCTCATAGAGGTAGGACACAGTGACATCAGTTTGGTCCCACTTATCTAATTAAGTAATTGACTCCTAAGATATCTCCTATTTATCTAGAAGGAAAATCTTAACAACTTCTCCAACAAAGGGAACGGTTATCCATTTTCAAAGGTGGAATTACTTTAAAAGGTGGTTATCTAATCTGCTATAAATACACCGACACTTCTCAGGTATATTCAAGTCCCAATTTACTAAAAACCTGCCTAAAGTCCTTGCTAACTTAAGTATCAGAGTCATCCCCACCTCCTCACGAGGAACTCGAACGGTGGCACTTCGGCACCAGCACAAGTCGGACGCTGCCTCAGAAGGAGTCTAGACTTCACGTTCAGGCCCAAATCACCGTTCCAGGTAACTGACGGAACATTGGTGCCATTGCCGGGGATCTGAAGCTCAACACTTGATAATGGCAGATGATCAACAAGATGGTCAGACAACCATTCGACATGAATAGGATGCAAGCATATTAAAGAGGCTGGAATACAGTTTCTATGAATACCAGAAAACCCGTAAAAACTTCTCCCAATGGACAGACGATATCAAATGGGGATGATGATTTTGCTTCTACAGTTAAATTGGATTAAATATACTAAATAAATGCACCCGTAGCCGCGGCTAACACACCAGCCCCCAATGCACCTTCTCGATATGATGATGACCGCACCAACCATGGTGGATTGGAAACCGCAAATTCATCAGCATCGTCCAAAAAAAAAAAGTGGTGATCCACTCTAAAGATTTTTACTTCCAGTGCCGATCTACACACCAGACAGAAAAATCAACCACAGATACCTACTCATGGTAATGGAACAGTTGCATATTCCTAAGTGCACAAATTTTATGAAAATAAATAAATAAATAAATAAAATGGTCATACTGAATCAGTGAAGAAAGAATGGAAAACATTGCTCTTCGGCTACTTTCTTTGCCGGTGTTCTTGCAACCTTCCTTGCCATCATCACAGCTTCTCCCTCTCTCCTCTCCGATGTTTTTGTTACCTTCGCCAGACATGGAGAACAGGATGGGTATGACCGCGTCGCACATAATGAAAGCCACAAATCCGCTCGTCCCTGCCTCTTCTCCTTTCCTGAATCCTCTTCCATCAACACCACCTCCCGAGCCGGTAGCATTAGCTCCCTCCTCAATGGCTCCATTAAATGCAAGAGCTAGTTCCTTGACGCCCTCAACATTAGTGCCTCCATGATCTTGAAGCCCTCGAGCGAGGTCGCTCTGAAGCCTCCTCCATGATCTTGAAGGTTCCCGATTACCTCTTCAGGTTGAACAACAAAGCAATTGTGAATTACGGACTGATCGCTCTATTCCGAATCTGGGTTCTCATGCTCTGGTTGCGTCTCAACCACCGGTTAAAACCAAACCCACGAGCCCGACTCCCAAAGTGGAGTCTAAGGAGATTCAAATAAAAGGGATATGAGACCGTATTTGGGTGCATCTTTCGTTGGTTGCTCACAAATTGCATCACTGCCAATGAATATGAAAAAAAAATAATTCTGTTGTAGAATTTGATGCTCACTCCAATAAAGATGAATGTCATTAAAAAAGAAAGCACACACAACCAAAACAAAAGAAAACAAAGCATTGTCTTAAGCCAACTGAAGAAAAGAATGTTTAACTAAAAGAAAATTTAATTGGCAAAAGAAAATGTGAAAAAGAAAGGAGGAAACAAGACCGATACTACTCTAGGTCTTTAGCAGAAGAAACAACTGATCTGATTAGCTGTTTGTTTGGGCGCCATTAAATCAATAAGAAAAGATCTTTTTACATAGAAAAAAGATCTTTTTTATTTTTTAGTGTGTTTGGCAATTTTTTAATAGTAATAGTAAAAGTACTAGAAAAATATAAAAATATCTTTTGTGAGAAGTTACAATTTATATCTTTTTTCTTTAAAAAAAAGATGTTTTTCATATAATAAATGAATAAAAAAAAGTATTTTTATCTTATTTTATTCAAACATAATTGATAGATAAAAAAATATTTTTGCATGAGATCCAAATATAAAATTATTTTTACTTTTATAAAAGATTTTTTTAAAAAGATATCATTTAAAAGATCTTTTTCGAGAATGGTGTCCAAAGAAGCCCTAAAGAAATTATGAAAAGTCTTGTAAAAGGAATTTGTTCAATGGATTTGTTGGCACAAAAAATACAATCATACAACCAAACAATGATAGTGAAATTGGACACAACATAAATGTAAGTTTTGTGGTATAATCACTTTTATGAAAGAGACATCAAAGTCATGAAGAGGAAGGGAAAAATCAGAAGAAAGTCAACCTGTCAAGAGGAAGTATATAACGGAAACAATAAATTATCACACGAAGAATATACTCCAATAGCAAACGGGGGTGGGAGAAAGAAATCGCCTAACAAGTCTTATCCAATAGAGGTTATAGTAGGATTCAGTGAACCATTAATACTTGGACCTAACAAAATCAAGAAGTAGCAAGAAAATAAGAGGAGAAAACTGTACTATAAAAGGGGCATGTGAACTCAGAATGTGAACAAGCCTTCCAAGAATTCATAAAATTCTTGTGGCAAGAGTAAAGCTCATCTCCTACCTAGCTGTGCCTGTCTACTTCAACAGTAAATCTCCAAACTAGCCAGTACAAAGTCTAAGACAATAATAAAATCATGATCTAAGAAACACTATAGTCACCTTCAGTATCAAAAGAAGTCGACAAGAACGACATTCTCATAATTTAGAGACGGGTGACTCCAAATGTTGAATATATCAAGTTCGATATCCTTCCTCTAGAGTAAAGGGAGGCAAGGAGATTAATGAAAGAAGCTCAACGCTACACCTTAGTTTGTAATATTCTCTATAAAAGTGGATCTCAACACCTCCCGACTTCGAATACAAAAGGTTTTAGATGAAACCCAAAGTGAAATTTATGGAATTCATCTGGGGGCAAGTCACTGGCAAAAAGGTGTTACAAGCTGGTTTCCACTGATCGACTTTTCAGAGCTCACACAAATACTATAAGCATATGGAACAACTCAAACCACCACTGAAAATTCTCCCTTTCGACATGCATATGGCACAGAAGCCATGATTCCCATTGACATAAATAAAGAAAAACCAAGGGCAACATTCTACAATGAAGTCGGAACACACAAGAACTTGACCTCGTTCGAGAAATCTGAGAGCAAACTCAGATAAGAGAAGAAGCTTTGAGAAAATTTCCAATGAGGTTGGTAACATTCAAGCTAAAAAAGAAGAGCTCGACCTTCTTTCAGAAATTCAATAGCAAACTCGGATAAGAAAAGAGATTTTGAGGCAAAGGATGGCTACGAGATTGCCACAAACAACCTCATCTTGATAAGAAAAATATCGGGCTACAGAGGTTGGGCGAAGGAAAGCTGACAGCAAACTGGATAGGACCCTACAAGATCACTGAAGTCTTGGAAAAGGGTTACTACAAAGTATCCGACCTCAAAGATGACAACTTAGTCGTATAAAATGGAACAACTTCACAAAAACAAGTTGTCCAAAGAAAACTTGTTCCAGCATCTACAATATAAGGACAACTCGGTTTAAACGAGTTGTGCCAATTATCCATATTTTCAACCAACTTGTATCGAGCACAAGTGTCAATCTAAGAGAAAAGCTTTAAAAGTGATTTGTATAAAAACAAATCATTAAAGCAAAGCATTAAAAAGTGATTTGTATCAAATGAATCTCTAAAGCAAAATTGAAACAACTCGATATAAAATGAGTTGTAAAAAATTAAAAGGGTAAAAACAAAAATGACAAGAAAAACAACTCTTCAACCAAACGACTCGTACAGAAACAAGTTGGAAAGGAAAGAATTGATTGTAAATGTTTTGAACAAAATCGAAACGTAAAAACAAACCTCCAACAGCTCGGGTGAAATGAATTGTATCACACACAAGGATAACCACCTTGTAAAAAATAGAAAGGGAAGGAAATACGCATATAATCCCTTCACTTAAGGTGCCATTTTATGCTCGACAAAGTGCAAAAATCACGAGCCGACCTTTTTATTGGTCGCTCGGATAAAGCGACGAGGTTCAAATTGGTGTCCAATGGTTATAATCTGGCTTGATGATTTAAAATAATTCAAGGTCATGAGTTGAACGAAATCGAGGAAAAAATAACCATATAAGCAATTTGCATTAAAACAAATCGCGCAAAATAAATTGATATATAACGAGTTGTGCTTCGAAAGAGTGACTTGTATAAAAAACAAGTCATCTATAAAAAACTCGGAATGAACGAGTTGAACAAATTATTGAAAAGCTTCATTTGATAATCCGATCCGCTTGATTGCTTGAGTCCAACTTCATAAAGCTCGACCTCGAGCGGGCACGATGGATAAAGCAACGAATTCCGATAGCTATAAAGATGATCTGATACTTAAAAATGACTCAAAGTAAAACAAAGTTGTAAAACAAGTTATAAAGTCCTAAAAACAGCTCGGATTTAAACTAGTTGTATGAAATCAGATAAAAAAATAGCCACGTTTTAATTAAATGATTTGAAATGAAACAAATCACAAAACCTTAAAACTACTCGTATTGAACGAGCTAGACGAGGTTATACTCAGAAATAATTACGAGTTTTAAAATAAACGATTTGTATCAAAACAAGTAGTAGGAAATCTGTACTATAAATTTGAAAAATGATTTGTATTAAAACAAGTCATTAAGCTGCAAAACAACTCGAACTAAACGAGTTGCATGAAATCCGATCAAGAAATAATCATGTCTCAAAATAAGCGATTTGTACCAAAAACAAAGTCGTGCAACAAATCTACAATATTCAAAACAACTTGATAATATTTCAAAACACTTGAAAAGCCACTCTTTCCAACACCTGGATCACTATCCTGATAAGTTTTTCGACAAACCTTGTGTTGTTCCGCAACCTTATCTGCTGTCCTCACTTCACAGGTCCCAGCACTATCAGTGACTTCCCATTACTGCCTCCCTCCAACTACTGACCACATCACTGACATTGTCTTGTTTAGCAATGTTGCCTCCATTTGTTGTGTTATCTTCTGTTGATCAACGCGTTGACAAAAAGATGTTGGCATGGCACAAATGGTATTCATGTAGGACACATGTGGATGATTTTGCCATGTCAATATTTTCTGTCTGTTGTGTGATGTAATTAGTTAACTGGGACTAAATTGTTAATTATATGAAACATAAGAGGGCAGAAAAAGGATAGAAAGAAAAGGTATAGGACCAAACCGAAAATTTTGGTAAGTTAAGGGACCAAAATGCATAATGTTGACAAAAAGAGTAAGACAAAAATAATAAGTCGGTTTCATTCATATGTCTGTTCAATGTGTCGTAGGTTGCTCCGACAAGATACAGGGGGGCACTAGGCTCTTTATGTCAAATCGGCACTTGTGTTGGCATTATTGCTTCATTATTTCTTGGAATTTCTTCTGAGAATGATCCACATTGGTGAGTTTCTTGTCTACTTTTTTTGTTTTAAAAACTAAATTAGTATTTAACTCATAACTTTTCTCAATTTCACATTTTTATTTCATGAATAATTAGTTAGGCCTTCTAAATTCTGTTCACCACAACTAGTTGGAAAATGGCTTGGTTTTGTAAGACTCCCAGAGATATTTAGGAAGCAGAACAGAATTAAGTAGCAGCAATATATGGATGCGGTAGGGAGTAATAGAAGAGAATAGGAAGAGACAAGAATATGAAATCACAGAGAAGGGAGTATCAGTGTGATATATCCCAAATCAGTGAAGAATTATATTATGTAAGTGTGTATGAGTGTATAGCAAATGATAAAAATGATATTTGCCATTTGGGAGGCCAATTCTCTCCTTAATTCTTACTCTACTTCGTTCTTACTCTCTAGTTACCCCACTCTTTTCTATTTATAACCTCGTTCCATTATTTTCTTACCTCTGCTCCTATATGAAAATTGAAAAGGAGTTATTTTCCCATTCTGCCCTTGATCTTCCTTACTGCTGAGGTGTGTTAGGACTGAAATTCAGTTCTATGTATTTTCATCTTGTACTTTTATTGGTAATCTGTCCACTGCAATTTTTTTGATAAGAAATAGATTGGGGTTTAGAAGTTTTATCACAATAGATAAGGATTATTCAGTAAAGGGCATACCCAAAGACACCGCAAAAACATAAAAGATAGATAAAAGGGGTTTTTCCTATTAGACATCTAAGAAATATGTTCTTAGCAACCTAGATCAGAGAGATAAAAATTGAATCACTCAATTTTCTCCATGCAACAAGCCGAAACAAATCATTCACCTCACTTAATCACACTAAAAAAACGTGCATAAAGTACTAAGGAAATTTTATTCATGAAAGTTGTGTAAATTGTCTCACCAAAGGTTTAAATAGGCCCCTAACAAACTAACTAAAAGATAAGATAACTTAAATTAAATATCCTAAAGATAAGATAACTAATTTAAATCAGATTTGATCTTATTGGATTAGATCAGATTTGATTTAAATTTTAAAATCCTAAAGATATGATAACTGATTTAAATCAAATTTGATCTTATTAGATTAGATCAGATTTGATTTAAATTTAAAATCCCTAAAAATACTACTAAACAAATCAAGAGTAAATCAAATCTTCGAACAAACTCTAATAGCAAAACAAATTAAAAATAAATGACTAAAATTCGAAAATTAATAAATTATGCCTTCCATTGAATTTGAAAAACTTTATTGGGCTTCTTGTTGTCTTGCTTTAGCTCAATGGGCCTTATGAATTGTTGCCCTTTTAGCACCACTATTTTTGAGACGGACTCTTGGTCTTCTTAATATCTAAGACTGGCATGGCACAATTCTTCTAGAATTTAGATCCTTGAATATGACAAGATTATCATTCTGTCCCTTAGCTCTAAGATGACAAAAATACCATCTTTCCTCTTCAAAAAGATTCGTCCTCGAATTTTGAATGAGATGCTCTTCGTCCCTCCAAGGAATCCAAACCCAATCTCTGGGTTTAAATACCATGGTTTGATGGCTCTTCTCTACCCATTGAATTGTGACCATGTCCTTCATGTGTGCAAGTTCAATATTTCCAACCATACTTTCACCATCTTGTCCAAAGTGTGCAATTTGTCTTCCTTTCTTTTCATCCATATTAATGCCTCCATAATTGATCAGTGAATCTACAAAGCCTGGGAAAATTGATATAAAAACACTAAGAATTTCGTGGTTAGATGTATGAGAAACTAAGGATTCCATGGAATTCAATGATACTAATGTACTCTTGTCTAAGCTAGAACTTTCTAGATGTCTCTCACAAGTGTGTTTATTGCTCTCAGTTTCTTTGTCACTCATTGACTCCTCTCACTATTCTCATATTTTCTCTCAAAACTCTCGCTTTCAATTAAACATTGATCCTTTTCACTCAAACACTCACTTTCTTTCTCTGTTTCTTCTCTCTGGATTTTTAAATTCCTTACATCCCAAGAACCCAGTTGAGAAATTCTACACTTTTGAATCTTCCAAGGACACATCACCCTCTACAGCATACTCAACAAATTCTTCCATCTCTGGCTTTGAAGAAGAATGAAAGATAGGCGTAGAAGAAATTCTCTTCTTATGGCGATCTATCATTTGTTGCATCTGCTCCCTGTCAATGGCCAATTTGACCAAATCCTCCATGGTTGCGTAACGGTAACGTTGGACTTTATCTGCAAGTTCTTCACGTAATCCAAACAAAAATCATTCCATAAGAACCTCAGGACTCCTTTTAATATTAGCCTTGTCCATCAAATATAAAAACTCCTTGTGGTTCTCCATCACTGATTGTGAACCTTGTTGCAACTTACAAAATCTTCAAAAAAATTCATTGTGGTATGATGATGGCACAAACTGGTTCCTCATAATTTTCTTCATAATTTAATTTTTTTTGCGACTTTTTTTTGTGCAGACAATGACCTAAAAATAGAATAATTGGAAAACCAAAATAAATAAGAATTTTTTTCGTTTTTTTTTTAACTCTAACGTGAATTTACAGAAATTAAAGAGAAAAAACAAAGAGACTAAACAAGACCCATGGAATGTGTAGATAAATAAGAATTTACCTACGACGTGGATACCAGATGATAAGAAATAGATTGGGGCTTAGGGGTTTTATCACAATAGATAAGGATTATTCAGTAAAAGGCATGCCCAAAGACATAGCGGAAAAAAGATAGATAAAATGGGTTTTTCCTACTAGACCTCTAAGAAACCTATTCTTAGCAACCTAGGTTACCGGAAGAGCTTTTCCTATTAGACTTTCAAAGAACCTATCCTTGACAACCTAGATCAGAGGGATGAAAATTGAAGCACTCTGGTAGTGATGGCCTTAGGGATGTCTTGATTTCAATTTTTTGCACTTAGAACTTAAAATGCTTAAAACTAATATGAATACATTTTTAAAATATTCACTGAAATAAAACCTTTTCATGAATTCATATGGGAGCTGGCTTTTGGTCCTCTCTGGTTTACTCTGATAATGATTCTTGCTTTTTCTGTATCTTACATTCTTTAGAAACTGGAACTTATTTTCGAATAATGCCTATATGCCATTGATAAATATATATTTCAGGTGGAGGACAATGTTGTATATTGCGAGTGTCCCTGGTTTTGTTGTTGCACTTGGTATGCAGTTTGCTATCGAGAGTCCACGGTGGCTTTGTAAGGTAGGACTTTGTGATCTCTCTATGTGACAATTTATAAGCTTGTACACTCTTTACAAAGCTATAATATTTCTGGTCAGGCTGGGAGAATGGATGAAGCTAAAACAGTAATACGGGAGCTTTGGGGTGCATCTGAAGTAGAGAATGCAATTGAAGAATTTCAGTCTGTCAGCATGAGTGATGGCAGTGATTTGGACAGTAGATGGTCAGAGATCCTGGAGGAGCCACATTCTAGAGGTTGTATGAAGGTGGTCTTGGCTATTCTGTGCGTGGAAATTTAATCTTTTCCCTAACCGAGATTGAGTATCTGGCTAGGAGAGACATATGTTCCATAGGCATATAGGTCATTGTCTGGAATTGTGTGGCACCATATGACACAAATGATTTTGCAAAAAATTAGTACAGGGGCATGAGAAACTGAAAAAAAAAAAATGGAGAATCAGGTGAAGCTTTAGGTTTCCAAGAGCTGTTGGACCTAGGGATTTGGTGCTAAAGAGATTCACAGAATACTCACAGGCGGGAGGGAGGTGTTCATTACTATGTTTGGAATATGAAACATTTGTAACTGATGGAGGGAAAAAAGTTTTAGGGTGTCCTAAAATATATAATGATCATTAGTCAGCCTCCCGTAAAATAGATAAATACTATCTGAAAATAAATAAAGATAAACAATAAATAATACCGGATCCTAAAAGTGTATATATATATATATATATATATTAGTAAAATCTCTTTTAATAGTAAATCAGAGAGTGTGTAGACACTGGTTGAGAGAGAAATGAAAAGGTTAACTTCGGCTTGATATTGTAGTGTTTATGTGAAGCATTCATTACAAGATTGAGGGGGTAGAAATGAATCTTTTGCAATACAAAAGTTAAACACATTAGTCCTCGCAGTGAGAATGAGAGATAGAAATGGGCTACTATACATTTGTGACGGTGTGACCTGGTGGCAATCTTTTAAGCTTTGGCCCAGTGAGGTGAAGTGTGAGTGAGGGATATGATATAAAAACAAACAAACTCTCCCCAACCTGCTCAAACCAGTGGATTAGACTTTTTTTTCTTGTTGAATAATAGAAACTGAACAGGACAAAAGTAGCCGGTCAAATTGGTTGACTTGACCTATAAAACCTGTTTCTCTATCTCTTCCTAGTGATACGTCCAGCAAAGAATATATGTTTGATTATACCAAATATATGGATCCATGAGTATTTTAACTTAACTACGACATCAGTTTATCAGCTTTGACTTATGCATTGCATGAAGTAGACCTTCCCCCTCTTGATATATAAGTATACGTTGATAGTCATTACTTGCTGTCATTACTTGAATTGTGAATGAAATTCGTGATATTATCATGTAACAATGCAGTTGCCTTTATTGGAGGGACTCTTTTTACACTTCAGCAGTTTGCTGGAATAAATGGAGTTCTATACTTTTCATCATTGACGTTCCAAGATGTTGGAATTCAAAGCAGTGCTTTGGCAAGCTTATTCGTTGGACTTACTAACTTTGCAGGTGAACAGTCTACACTGCATTCTTTTGCATTCACAAACTTGATTTCTCTTAGGCTGTGTTTGTTTTGAGGTATTGAGATTGAGACCGAGGGAATGAGACTCACTACTATGTTTGTTGGCTTGAGACTAGAACTAAAATTTCAGTCCCTTTAGTACCTCAAGAAAGTGGGGACTGCAATTTTTTGGGATGGCGACTGAAATTTTACTAATAATTTCTTCAAAGAATACCCTCATTCAAAGTTTAAAATTCCAAGTTTTTGTTCAAAACTAATTAGGGCTTTTTCTCATTCGTTGTTTCTCTTCTCAAATGCTGAAGCACCACCATCATGCAGACCTTGCTGAAGCCTCTGTCCCATCGCTGCCGCCATGGTGTAAAAAATAACTCTTAGCACAAACTTATGTGCCCCAAAACTCAATCACCCTCTAACCTTCATTTTCTCCCCTTTGATTTCATCGACACACCGAATTAGTTCATTATTTCCCTCTATCTATTACTTGATAAGTACCTCTATTGAAAATCTAAGACATAATAACTTACTTTTCATCCCTTCAAAGAAACAGAATGAAGGTAGAGAGATATCACAAAATTAAAGTGGTAATTATCCATTAAAGTTCAACTAGCTTGTGAAATTTGTTCTTTAAAGAACCAGTAAAAAGGATCAGACACCACAATAACTCATCAAATCTGAAAACCTCAAAACCCCTCACAGTTGAAAACAACTAGTCAAATTGTGACTTTATGCAAAGCTAACCACGATGTTAACTACCTAAGATCAGTGTCATCATCAATGCATCAGAAATTTTATGTCAAAGATATCATAATCATCAAGTTACATACCTTATTTTGAGGGTAGCCCTTGTTTCCAGCATCAATAGCAACCAATTTGCTCTTCTCTAGTAGCCCTTACAACCAAGTATAGAAACAAATTCAAGAAGGCACCATAAAACAATAGAGCAAATAAAGAGGAGAACAACAGAGCAAATTCAAGAAATCAAATATGATAACAATAGTGAGACAGATGGGAAATGGGAAAGGAATGTCTGCAGAGTTGGTTAGGGAGTTGGGCTTTTTTTTTTTTCCTTTTTAATTAATAGGGTAATTTAGTCGTTTCATTTATTTCAGTTTCTACTTTTATTTTGAACCAAACAGAATACTTAGACATAACGATCCCTAGGTATCAAATTCCAATTGCTGTGACCTATTTGTTTCTTTCAGGTGCACTCTGTGCTTTATACTTGGTTGATAGGGAAGGAAGACAGAAACTTCTAATAGGAAGCTACCTGGGGATGGTGAGAGTGTACAATATGTAACAATAGCACAACCATTCACGTGTGTGCATAGGCGCACAAATCAATTGCTTTTTGTCTTGTACCTAGCTCAGACCAGCATTTTGACTGTTTTACCAACGATTTTCAAATATGCTTCTCTGTAGGCAATTTCTATGTTTCTTGTGGCTTTTGCTGTCGTATTTCCATTGGATGAGCTGCTAAGCAACAACTTATCAATACTGGGAACTATCATGTATGAATTCACTTGCTGCTGATATAATAGTTTATCGAATAAATATTTCCGCTAGCTTGTGTTTACTTATTTGTAGAAATGGGTGTTTTAAACTTGGTTAGACTATGGCTAAATAATTCGGTATGATTGGAATAGTTAACCATGGATATTTGGATAATAAGTTTGAAAAGAAAGGGAATAAAAGCTACTTTGGAATAAATTATGTTTGGATGTATTAACTCAAGTAATTTTAAAGCAGCATGCATGTGCTGCATATAACCAAAAGTGTGAAAAATTTATAGTTGCTTTTTATTATGAGCTGTTCTAGCTAAATAGTACCTTTGCCATGTATTGTTTACAAAGTCACGGTTCTATGTATTTTCTGGCCAAAATGGTATCCGTATTAAGGTTGCCTTTGGATTTGGAATAGCTTATTATTTTTACTCACTGAATAATGTTGTGAAATAACATATCAATATTTTTTTTATCATAAAAGAAAACAACAGAAAAACATTTTGTCAGTATAATTGTTTCACCATTCAAAATTGACCACAGATGATGACACCAAGATTTGATTCCTGAGGTTTCCAGAGTTTGATATTTTCTGAGGTTTTGGAAAATGAATCATGCATTTTCCCTCTATCCAATTTCACAGGTATATATTCTCTTTTGCAATTGGAGCTGGTCCTGTGACAGGAATAATTATTCCGGAGCTTAGCAGCACAAGGACTAGGGGGAAGATCATGGGGGTCAGTTTTTCTACCCATTGGGTGGGTAATAAAATATTTTGTTGCTTTGCCTGTATTATTGGAAGCTGTTTTATCTCACTTTTTTGTTGCTTTGTCTTTATCAAAGTTGTTTTCATAACTACCGAAGAATACAGTAAGTTGATTTATATACCAGCCATTCTTTTTCATCATGGTGTGTTCAATTTAGTATTTAATGCTTCATATTCAGGCGTGCAACTTTGTAGTGGGCTTATTCTTCCTTGAGTTGGTGGAGAAATTCGGAGTTGCACCAGTATATGCCAGCTTTGGAGCAGTTTCTTTGGTAGCTGCAGCATTTGCCTATTACTTCATCGTAGAAACCAAGGGGCGGTCGCTTGAAGAAATTGAACGGTCTTTGAGCCTGAAAGCATGAGCATTAGAGTTTCTTGACAACATGTCATCCATGTACATGACAGGCCTTAACCGATTGAAAAAGGGCAGGATATTGTGACACTGATCTCTGGCTGGGGTCCTTAATCCGTGCAACAAGCCTTTATTGGAAAACGAATGAGTTTGCATCCCTGCAAGGTTAGCAGCTTGTATTATTGATCAATGTACAGCGAAATTTTGATGTTTGTATTCCCAAACTTGAGCAGTTGCTACCGAATGCTATATGTAACTTTGACTGCTGACTACTACACCATGTTAAAGTATACTCATTAGAACTTAGCAGTAGAAGTTAATTTGACGCATATCTTTTTCATTTCCTTCTCCAATGCGGGTTGTTTGAGTCATATGCATGTAAGCAATACATAATAATTCTATAATTTCATTCTCTTAAATGTATACCGCTAAAACTAATAGTTAGGAATTTAGTTACATACCATTATTTCACTTTTTTCTTAAGATATTGATTGCCTGTCTTTTGGGTATGGATTGTGTTGTATTGAAAGTGAGCCTTCCACTTATTTTCATATAACCTCTAGACCAAAAAGGAAATAAATAAAAAAAATATGATAAATTCTTATCTGTATACTAGTATCAATTTCGGATAGTTTAACTAATCCTAAACGAATATCTGAAACTGAGCTGACTACAATAATAAGACATTCCGGTGCACTAGCATACCGCGTAAATGTAGAGTCTGCGGAAGGGCCGCACCAAAAAGGCGTAGTGTTCACAGTTTAACCTGATAATTAAATTAGTGGTTGTTTTCACTGTCTGAATTTGTGACTGAGGTTATATGGAGACATTTTAATTAGGGCTGCACATGAATTAGATCAGAATTAGATCAGATATGGCTATAATTTCGATTCGATCCGCACGATAAAATATCGGATCGGATCCAGGATCTGCACTTTTGAATTCGAATCTGATTCGATCTGTAAAGTTGCGAATATGATCGAATTGGATAGTGGATATTTTCGATTGCAAAAACAAAGAAAAGTTTTAAAATTTGAAAAGAATAAAAAACCAAATCTGCATTTAAAAAATTTAAAAATAAAAAAATGGACTAGAATTAATTCTGCATTCAAAAAGGAAAGAATCAACAAATCAAAAATGATATTGGAACCCTAAATTAAAAACTAAACATAAATGTTTACCCCTAAATAAATCAACACATTAGCACAGGGAAGAATGCCATGGAGAACAAAAGCAAATTGAATGCAACCCGATAGAAGGCAAGCAGAGTAGCAGAGGTTGAGACAAACGAATAAGAGAACTGCAGCAACTAAGCAGGAATCAACGATCTAAGAAGAACGGGATCTCTGGCGTAGCGGCACAGAAGAGATGGACGTTCGGTGGATTCTTGAGTGGTGACCGACGTTCGGGACCCTATTTCTGTTTCAAGTGCTCGTGTATGCAGACGTAGCTTGCGGACGCGATGAACGGCAGGCAGAAGTCGGCTAATTAAGAAATCAAAACATGGAATACGTCGTGAGTATAGTTCTTAACCAGCTAAGATCCGTCTCGTCAATTTAGAAAAGTTGTCACAAATTTTAGAAATAAAAATACTGAGAGTATGAGTCCCAGGTCGTCTCCCAACGAGTTGCAGGAAAGAGTGCTAATTTATTAATCAGAAAATTTCCAGAAAGTTTGAGTTGGATAATGAGTAAATAAAATAATTGTAAATTAAGGCAATGAAAATAAACTAAAAATAATTATTAATATTAAAAGGCCTTGACTGGGGGAATGATTAATTAGAAGTTCTATCCTTGTTGGAATCTTCTCTAGTATAGTGTAAAGAGGTGGTTGTTTTCACTTAGTTAACCCTTACTAAATAAAGGAAAGTCAAGTGATTGAGCTAACTCTTATCCGCAAATCCTAGTCCTCTCCCTTGGGAAGGTCTAGCGTTAGTAGATACAGAATTAGCCAACAATGTCCAATTTAACATTCCAACTCAAGTGTCTCCTTTTAATCAACCCCCATATCAAGTAGAAAATCTACTCCATTGACATGGATTTAATACTCATAAAAATATAAGAAGACATAATTAAATAAAATAAAATAGAGATTTAAAATTAATTAAAAATAAAAATAACTCTATATATTAATAAATTCAAAATGCAACATACTTAATTGAATAGGGTCAATGATCAACTTGAAAAGAGTAAAGCAATAAGGAAACAAACTAAAGTGATGTCTTCAACGGAGATAATGACTCTTCAGCACCCAAAATCTAAAGCAAAAGCATAAACTATCAATGTAAAGCTAATCTAGATTCAGATCTAAATCTAAAAGTAATCCTCATATCAATGTATCTGAATGTGTGTCGATGCGTGTTGAGTCTCTGCATGTTCCCTGGCTTTAGTTTGTGTTTCTGGGCCGTAAACTGGATTAAAACGCGGCCCGAAATCGTTTTCAGCGTATTTTGTAATTTCTGCAGATCGCGCAGGTTACGCGTACGCGTCGTCCACGCGTTCACGTCATTTAGCGATTTTCTTTGTCATGCGTTCGCGTCGTTTACGCGTTCGCGTCATTCGTGCAGAATCCAATCCACGCGTTTGCGTCAGGCACGCGTTCGCTTCGCTGCGATTTCTTCATTTCGCACGCTCGCATGAGCCATGCGATCGCGTCAGTGTTCGCTGGTCATCTCCTTGGTTTCTTGTGTTCCTTCTAATTTTGCAAGCTTCCTCTCCATTCTCTGAGCCATTCCTGTTCTGTGAAGCCTGAAACACTTAACACATGGATCACGGTATCGAATGGTATAAAAGAGAGTTAAAATATACTAATTAAAGGTTTCTAGGAAGCAAGTTTTCAACCACAAACAATACTAGGAAGGAATTATAAAATCATGCAATTCATATGAATAAGTAGGTAATGGCTTGATAAAAACCACTCAATTAAACACAATATAAATCATAAAATAGTGGTTTATCAACCTCCCCACACTTAAACATTAGCATGTCCTCATGCTTAGTTTAAGGAGATAAAATAAATGAGTAGGGAAATGTAGGACTCATGCAATGCAATGCAACCTATATATATGAATGCAACTATATGATTCTTGTCTACTTGGTTAAAAGTAAATAAGCTCTTCAAGACAAACATAAATCAAATTCCACTAATTCAAATTATATAGTAAAAACAGGTAACATTGTAAGAAGACAGCTCATGAAAGCAGGGAACATAGAATTAAGCATTGCACCCTCACTGATGGTGTATGTGCACTCTAGTCTCTCAAGTGTATAGGGTAATCACTCTACTCTTCTCTAATCATGCTTTCTAAATTTTGTTCTTCACCTAACCAATCAACAATATTTAATGTACCAATGCAAACATCATGAGGTCTTTTCAAGGTTGTAATGGGGTTAAGGTAGGTAAGGGTAAGGGTATGCATATGGCTAAGTGAGCTTATAAATTGAATCTTTGACTAACCCAAGCTTTCACCTAACATACATACTTTTATATATGCTTTAAATTCAAGCTTAGCTACCCAAAATTCCCACTTTCACATTCCATACTCATGTATTAACTTTTTCTCTTAACTTGTATCACATATGCATTGGAGCTTTACTTAACTTAGAATTGGTTTAATTTTGTCCCCTTATTTATTTAAATATTTATTGAACATTTTTGAAAATTTTTTTTATAAATAACATATCAATGCACATGGATTTTTAATTTTTCTATTTTACATGAGTAGGTACCCAATTTCCCATTATTTTATCATGACACATTCCCTTATTAACCCATGTTCCCATAGTTTTCCATACTCAATTAACACACAATTTCTATCTTAAGCTAACCAAAGATTCAATTGGGATATTTAATTATTTTTCCGCTTAAGGCTAGTAATGTGGTAAAATATAGAACAAATTGGTTAAATAATGTGGTTAACAAAGGTTATTGAAAGGGTAGGCTTATTTGGGATAAGTGAGCTAAACAAGTAATGGCCTCAATCATATGCATGCATATAACACATTAAACATTGGACATATAGGATGAAACAAAATAAAAGTTACAATAATAGAGAAGTAAACACACAAGAATAAAAAATTTATGGTTAAATAATGTAACCATGTTATTAGGCTCAAGTCTTATGGGTTGTGTGTTCTAGCTTTTAACTATGTTCCAAATACAACTTCTAACAATTTTAACACAAAAAGTTTTGATTTAAATTAGTGAAATTTTTCAAAAATAGGGCCTTAAAAGAAACTTATTATTTTTCAATCAAGTAGAACATGCATGCAATTAACCTATTATTATGCAATTTATCCTATTTTACAAAAGAAAAACTAACTAAATATCCTATTTTATTGGTGTTTTAAGGAAAAGAAATTACCTCCGGAAGTCAGGTACTGACTGACCTTCCTACACTTAAAGCTTTGCACCGTCCTCGGTGCCATCTGTCAGGAACAAAGGGGGGCTAGTAGCAGTATCTCCACCATTGGGACCGTCATGGCTCCCTGTGCTGGTAAATGAGGTGGAGTCCGGGGTGTCTGGGTCTTCTGTAGGTGGGTGGTTACCAACAAGTAGCTCCTTGAGGTATGTAAATCTGCACTTGTTACGGCGCTCTCTTTGCTTTCCTTTCTGGTCCAGCCGGTCTAGCCTCTCAAGTATCTGATGGAGCAGTTGGTTTGTTGAAGGTGCTTGTGATGTGGAAGAAGAAGGAATATCTTCTGCTGGTTCTGTGCTCTGGTTGATAGTGGCTGCTGGAGGTCTGATATACTTCCCGTTAGGGACGTATTGATCATCTCGTGGAATCATGGCCTTGGTATCCCCAGCTCTATAGGAGACTCCGACTGCTGAGACTAGATCTGAAACCAAGGCGGAGAAAGGTAGGTTGCCCGTAATTTGTACGTGTCCTAGAGCAGCTTGAATGTGTCTTGGTAAATTGATGTGCTGGTCTGTAAGGATACACCAGAATAAAACAGCCATGTCTGCAGTGAAGGAGGATTTGTGAGTGCTCGGAAAGACGTAATGGGACATGATCTGTGCCCATACTCGAGCCTCCAAGGTGAGTGCTGAAGCCGATATGCCCTTAGGTCGGGAATGATGGTATTTGTAGATCCATCTACTGCCAGGTTGTGCTATAACTCTAAGAACGGCGTCCCAGTCAAATTGGTATGTCCGGCGCTTGAGTGAGGCTTCTTGGAATGCGTCCAATCCTTTTGGAGCAGAGGGAAGATCTAAAGCTTGTTGAATGGCCTCTTCAGTTATGGGGACTTGCTTCTGACGGACATAGACAGACTGCATGGTTGGCATGTGAAAATTGGAGTAGAATTCGACTACCCATGAAAGATTAACCTGCCGTGGCTGTCTCCGTAGGAATCTCCACTGTCTTCGCTCAATGCGGGGCTCAACAAATTCAGCAATGTTGGTTGGGAGGATGAGAATGTACTCATTGTTATAATTTCTCTCTGCCAGGATGGGGAACATCTGCTCACAGTAGCGGTTAGTGAACCGCGCAGTGTTCTTTGCTGGAAAAGCTTTTTCTTTTTCCTCGACCTTAATGATCATCTTGATTCGTTTTGTTGAGGGTTTTACCGCTGTTGAAGATGGTTATGCCATTAATGCTCTTTTTGTTCCTCTCCTTGCTGGTGGTTTGGGAGTAGCTTTCTCTTTACCTTTCTTGGTGGCCATCCTGAAAAAGGAAAAAAAGAAAGTAATATGTAAAGCTAAGGGTTCGAGCAAGGGAGCAAATATTATGGGTGATAATCAATGCACGGTAAAGAAGGATGTCGTTAACACATGGTCTAGACTACATGTGAAAAGTTCATCAAAGGTAACATAGCAAGTGCATGTGATGGCAATTAAATGCAAGATGTTTATTGGCATGCTAGCAAAGGCATGAGTAGCATAGATCAAGCATTTAATGTCCAAGTTAGATTACCAAGCCTTTCAAACTAATAATCTGTTTGTATTGATAATTATATTTAATTAATGATATATGAAAGGGGTTTTGTGAAAAACAGGCATTAAAGTAGTAGAATAGAATAATTAAAAATAATGTGCAATGCCATATGGGCTTTTTCACAAACACTTAGCATGCATGGTAAATATGTTTTTGAAAATGTAAAATAGAACATGCAAGCAACCCTTTAAGGAGTAGTATTAATTGTCAAACAATTCTTTAATAATCCACAAGAAAAATATAGAATATAATGACCCAAATAAATTTCTAACACTAAGTAAAGGAATAAAGAGAAAAAGAAAGAAAAAGAAAAACATATATAATGAAAGTAAAAGGAAAAGAAGAAGAAGACATAAATAAAAATAGAAATAATAATAATAGAAAAGTAAAAAGGGAAGAAGAAAAGAACCTTGATAATGGGTGTGAAAAATAGGAGAAAGTAAAAAAAAATTGAGAAAGAATAAAGAAGGAAGAAGGGAGAAGAAAGAAATAAGAAAGGAAAAAGAAAAATTAGGATTTGGGGAAGAAAAGATAAGATATTTGGCTGATTTGGATAAGCTGTGCGCCGCATGTGATGCGGACGCGTGACTTGATTTGTGCTAGTGGCCCGAGAGCAGCCTCGCGTTCGCGTGACTCTCTGTTTCAAACTCATTTTGCCAAAATTTAGGGTGACGCGTTCGCGTGGGTGACGCAATCGCGTGAATGGCTATATGTTGTTGGAAAATGACGCGGACGCGTGGGGCACGCGGTCGCGTGATAGGGCTGGTGCATCTAGCATCATTCCAGCCCCACTCTATCGTAACTTGCTGCCATACACCTCTTTTACGTCGATTTTTAGGGGCACGCGTTCGCGTGGGTGACGCGGACGCGTGGGAGGCTATTTTCCAAAATGACGCGGCCGCGTCATCGACGCGGTTGCGTGGGCATGTTTGTGCCTAATGCACGCCTCTAGCCACACTTTCCTGTGACTTTTTATTCAATTCTCTTTTCTTCCTAACGCAACTATGACGCAGACACGTCAGGGACGCGTGGGTTTTTTTTATATATAAATATGCAGAATGCAAATGCAAAATGCAGGCTATATGCAGAAATTATAAGAAGGGTCATTAACACCATGAAAATAGAAATAAAGTAAAATAAATCTAAGACTGAAACGGAACGATCATACCATGGTGGGTTATCTCCCACCTAGCACTTTGCTTTTACGTCCTTAAGTTGGACGCTTCTTAGGCTCATTATGCTTCTGTTGGTGGGTCTTCCAAGAGGAAAACCTCTAGTTCTTTATGATCATTCATCTTCTCACCATGATAAAGCTTTAGGCAATGTCCATTGACCTTTAGAAATTTGGAGCTACTAGGATGACGCAGGTGGAAAACTTTGTATGACTCTACCTTTTCTACTCTATAGGGACCTTCCCATCTTGATCTCAGTTTACCTGGCATAAGCCTCAGTCTGGAGTTATAAAGAAGAACTAATTCCCCTAGTCTGAATTCTCTCATTTTTATGTGCTTGTCATGGATAGCCTTCATCTTTTCTTTGTATCTCCTGGAGTTGTCATATGCTTCTAGGCGAAGATTCTCCAATTCTGCTAGTTGCAGCTTCCTTTCAGTACCAGATTTTTCATAATTCATGTTGCACTCCCTCACAGCCCAAAAAGCCTTGTGTTCCACCTCTACTGGAAGGTGGCAAGCGTTTCCGTATACTAAGCGGAAGGGGCTCATCCGAATGGGTGTTTTGTACGCTGTTCTATATGCCCAGAGTGCATCTTGTAGTCTGGCACTCCAGTCCTTCCGATGAGGTTTTACTATCTTCTCCAGAATACGCTTAATTTCTCTGTTAGAGACTTCTGCTTGCCCATTGGTCTGGGGATGGTAAGCTGTTGCTACTTTATGAATTATCCCATGCTTCTTCAATAATCCTGTTAGTCTCCTATTACAAAAGTGGGTGCCTTGATCACTCACGATTGCTCGTGGTGATCCAAAGCGGCAAATAATATGGTTTCTAACAAAGAAAACAATAGTGTTAGCATCATCAGTACGTGTGGGAATTGCTTCCACCCATTTGGAAACATAATCTACGGCTAACAATATATAAAAGTAACCATTAGAATTTGGAGATGGACCCATGAAGTCAATGCCCTAAACATAAAAAATTTCACAGAAAAGCATAATCTGTTGAGGCATCTCATCCCTCTTGGATATATTACCAAACCTTTGGCAAGGGGAACAAGATTTACAAAATTCAGCAGCGTCTTTAAAAAGAGTAGGCCACCAGAATCCACAGTCTATAATTTTTCTAGCTGTTCTTTGAGGGCCAAAATGTCCTCCACTCTCAGATGAGTGGCAGGCCTCTAAAATGGACTGAAATTTTGATTGAGGCACACACCGTCTAATTACCTGGTCAGCACCACACCTCCATAAATATGGGTCATCCCATATGTAATATTTAGACTCGCTTTTCAGCTTGTCTCTTTGATGCTTAGTAAAATTTGGAGGAAAAGTGTGGCTAACTAGATAATTAGCTACAGGTGCATACCAAGGAACTACTTCAGATACTGCATGTAAGCTATCAAATGGGAAATTATCATTTATAGGAGTGAAGTCATCCTTAATGTGCTCAAGGCGACTCAAGTGGTCTGCTACTAAATTCTCGTTACCACTCCTATCCTTAATTTCTAGATCAAATTCTTGCAGCAGCAGTGTCCAACGTATTAGCCTTGGTTTGGACTCCTTTTTAGCTAGTAAATATTTTAGAGCTGCATGATCTGAGTACACTACTACCTTAGTACCAAGTAAATAGGCTCAGAATTTATCCAGAGCAAAAACGATAGCTAGAAGCTCTTTTTCAGTAGTAGTATAGTTAGATTGAGAAGGATCTAAAGTCTTAGATGCATAAGCAATTACAAAAGGATCCTTACCTTTGCACTGAGACAGCATCGCTCCTACTGCATAGTTGGAAGCATCACACATAATTTCAAATGGCTGGCTCCAGTCTGGTCCTCTCACAATTGGAGCTTGAGTCAGGGCGATTTTCAGCTTATGAAATGCTTGCATACAATCCACACTGAACTTGAACTCAATATCTTTCTGTAGCAATCTGGATAAAGGCAATGCTACCTTACTGAAGTCCTTAATGAATCTCCTGTAAAAACCTGCATGGCCAAGGAACGAACGGACTTCCCTCACGGAGGAAGGGTAAGGTAAACTAGAAATAACATCCACCTTTGCTGGGTCTACAGAAATGCCAGTATTAGACACAACATGTCCTAGTACAATTCCTTGTTTTACCATAAAGTGACATTTTTCAATATTTAATACAAGGTTTGTACTAACACACCTGTCTAATACTCTAGATAAACTATCCAAGCAAAGGCTAAATGAATCACCATATACGCTAAAATCATCCATAAAAACTTTCATATAGTTCTCAATAAGATCTGAAAAGATACTCATCATGCATCTTTGGAAAGTAGCAGGTGCATTACACAAGCCAAAAGGCATTCTTTTATAAGCATATGTTCCAAAGGGATATGTAAAAGTGGTCTTCTCCTGATCTTCAGGAGCTATATGAATTTGAAAGTATCCTGTATAGCCATCTAAAAAGCAATAATGGGATTTACCTGACAGGCGATCAAGCATTTGATCAATGAATGGCAAGGGGTAATGATCCTTGCGAGTGGCTTGGTTGAGACGCCTATAGTCAATGCAAACTCTCCATGAATTCTGCACTCTAGTTGTCAGGAGTTGTCCATGCTCATTCTTTATTGTTGTGACTCCAGACTTCTTAGGCACCACTTGTACTGGGCTGACCCATTCACTGTCTGAGATGGGGTAAATGATATCTGCTTCAAGTAGTCTGGTTACTTCTTTCTTGACAACTTCTAAGATGGTGGGATTCAATCTTCTTTGAGGCTGACGGACAGGCCTTGCTCCATCTTCTAAGAATATTCTGTGCTCACAAACTTGAGGGTTGATGCCTAATATATCCGCCAAGCTCCATCCAATTACTTTCTTGTGTTTTCTCAGCACATGAGCAGTTGCTCTTCTTGTTGGGAAGTGAGTTCCCTTGCAATGGTAACTGGGAACTTCTGCTTGTCCTCAAGGTAAGCATACTTGAGGTGTGGAGGGAGGGGCTTTAATTCTAATTTCTGCTCATAGCTAGGCTCTGGATCATCCGAGGCTGGTGATAATGGTAAAGTGTTCTCATTATTTTCAGAAAGTGTCCCCACACTTGGACCTTGCTCCATGTACTTCTCTTTCATTTCTTCTTGGTGAACCTCAGCTACAGTTTCATCAATGATGTCGCACTGGAAGATAGAATGATCTTCCGGAGGGTACTTCATAGCTTCATTTAAACTGAATTTTACTACTCTGCCATCTATCTCAAAGGAGTAAGTTCCTGAGAATGCATCCAGCTTGAACTTCGAAGTTTTCAGGAATGGTCTTCCAAGCAGGATTGATGATGGTTTTCCTGAGTCATTAGGGGGCATTTCCAGGATATAGAAGTCAATAGGAAATGTGAGCCCCTTAATGCTCACTAATACATCTTCAACAATTCCAACTACTGTAATAATGCTTTTATCTGCTAGCACAAAATGAGCTGCCGACCTTTTTAAAGGAGGGAGCCTCAAGGTATCATATATAGAAAATGGCATTATACTAACACACGCTCCTAAATCACATATACAGTCAAAAAATATCACACCTCCAATGGTACAGTTAACCATACATGGACCTGGATTACTACATTTTTCAGGTATACCTCCCATTAAAGCAGATATAGAACTACCTAAAGGAATAGTTTCTAATTCATTAATTTTATCTTTATGTATGCACAAATCTTTGAGAAACTTTGCATATTTAGGTACATGCTGAATAACATAAAAAAGAGGGACAGTTACCTCGACCTTTTTGAATATTTCTACTATTTTGGGATCAAGTTCCATCTACTTTCTGGGCTTCCTTGCAAGTTGTGGGAATGGGATATGAAGGTTGCTACTTGCAGCTTCTGCATCCTTTGGTGCTTCATTCTGTGGTTGAACTTCTTCTTCTTCTACCGTGTCTTGTACGTCCTGTTCCTCTTCAGCATCTTCCACTTCCACCACATCCTCAGCTGGGACGTGTTCTGGTGAGCTTGGCTCCTCTTGGTTCCTCTCCTGCAATGTGGTTTTAGACCTTAAAATGATGGTATTGATGCCACCTTTTGGATTAGGTAGGGGTTAAGAAGGAATTCCACTGGAGCTTGAAGGTTGATTGGTAGAATTTGGTGATGAATCTAACTGGGAGACGAGAGCTTGTAAAGTGGCAGTCAGACTATTTAAAGTAGAGTTCAGCTGCGTCTGCATGTTTTGCTGCCCTTGTGCAAGAGAACGGAGCATCTCGTCATTTGATGAGGAATTGGAATAAGTGATCTGAGGAACCTGTTGTTGGTTGTGCTAGAATCCTTGAGATTGTCTTAGGTGAGGTGCTCTGTAAGGCTGGTTCTGATTCTGCTGTCTGTTGTTGTTATTCCACCTCTGGTTTTCATTGTTATCTCTGCCTCCTCTGTTATAGTTATCCCTCCAGCCATGGTTAGAATTATCTCTCCAATCTTGGTTGGAGTTATCCTGCCATCCATGGTTATAGTTGCCACCTTAGTTGTAGTTGCCACCTTATTGATTGTATCCTTGATTCGGGCGGTCATAGAAGTTGTGAGTGGCTGCCACAGTGTTGTCTTCCTGTTGGAGTTGCGGACATTCATCAGTATAATGACTATAATCAGCACAGATCCTGCATACTCTTTGTGGAACCAACTGTTGGCTTTGTTGTGGTGGGAGAGGCTGAGCTTGTTGTGCTTGTTGTTGATTTAACTGCATCTGTTTCAGTAGGTTGGTCATTTCACATATACTCTGGTTAAGAGCAATAGTCTCAATGCTCGAGAAAACCTCTGCAACAGCTTTTGAGTGGCGGTGCCTCTGCCTGTGATTCCTAGTGGACTCAGCTAAGTCGCTGATCAGTTGCCATGCTTCATCTGCGGTCCTGTACTTTTTCATAGAACCATTACTAGCACCATCCAGTGTAGTCTTATCCTGGGGGTTCATGCCTTGAGTGAAGTAGCTGATCAACACTAGTCTGTCAATCATGTAATGGGGGCATGCGTCTAGAAGGTTCTTAAAATGCTCCCAGTATTCATAGAGAGTCTCTGAGTCTCCTTGAACAATGCAGGAGATTTCTTTCCTTAGTCTATCTGTGACTTCAGCTGGAAAGTATTTTTCCAAAAATTCTCTCCTGAGTGTATCCCAGTTGGTAACAGTCGCTTCAGGTTGGGAGTAGTACCACTCCTTTGCCTTTCCCTCAAGAGAAAACGGGAAGGCAGTTAACAGAATAGAAGTTTCATCTGCACCATTACGCCTAACAGTAGAATAGGCTGTCTGGAGAGTAATTCTCCCAGGTTCTGCCATGTTACCTGCACGTGAATCAACTGAATTAGTAGTAAATGAGCTTGTCTCGCTCTCAGATGGCGGTTCAGATTCGCCCTCAGATGAGACTGGTGAATCGATAACAATCACTTCACCACCCTCAGAGGCTAACCGACGTCGAGCTCGCCTAATATGTGAAAGAGTTCTTTCAATTTCAAGATCAAAAGCGGCTAAGCTCGGATCAGGCAATGAACGCGTCATTCAATGAGAAAGACATATAGCTCATGGTAACAGAAATAAAAATAAAATATGCAAATAAAAATAAAAATATGTATACTAATTAATAATTTAGCACACTATTACAAATCCCCGGTAACGGCGCCAAAAATTGAACGGCAGGCAGAAGTCAGCTAATTAAGAAATCAAAACATGGAATACATTGTGAGTATAGTTCTTAACCAGCTAAGATCCGCCTCGTCAATTTAGAAAAGTTGTCACAAATTTTAGAAATAAAAATACTGAGAGTGTGAGTCCCAGGTCGTCTCCCAACGAGTTGCAGGAAACAGTGCTAATTTATTAATTAGAAATTTTCCAGAAAGTCTGAGTTGGATAATGAGTAATTAAAATAATTGTAAATTAAGGCAATGAAAATAAACTAAAAATAATTATTAATATTAAAAGGCCTAGACTGGGGGGAATGATTAATTAGAAGTTCTATCCTTGTTGGAATCTTCTCTAGTGTAGTGTAAAGAGGTGGTTGTTTTCACTTAGTTAACCCTTAATAAATAAAGGAAAGTCAAGTGATTGAGCTAACTCTTATCTACAAATCCTAGTCCTCTTCCTTGGGAAGGTCTAGCGTTAGTAGATACAGAATTAGCCAACAACGCCCAATTTAACTAAGCACTTGAGCATTCCAACTCAAGTGTCTCCTTTTAATCAACTCCCATGTCAAGTAGAAAATCTACTCCATTGACATGGATTTAATACTCATAAAAATATAAGAAGACATAATTAAATAAAATAAAATAGAGATTTAAAATTAATTAAAAATAAAAGTAACTCTATATATTAATAAATTCAAAATGCAACATACTTAATTGAATAGGGTCAATGATCAACTTGAAAAGAGTAAAGGAATAAGGAAACAAACTAAAGTGATGTCTTCAACGGAGATAATGACTCTTCAGCACCCAAAATCCCCAAAGCAAAAGCATAACCTATCAATGTAAACCTAATCTAGATTCATATCTAAAACTAAAAGTAATCCTCATATCAATGTATCTGAATGTGTGTCGATGCATGTTGGGTCTCTGTATGTTCCCTGGCTTTAGTCTGTGTTTCTAGGCTGAAAACTGGATTAAAACGCGGCCCGAAATTGTTTTCAGCGTATTCTGTAATTTCTGCAGATCGTGCAGGTCATGCGTACGCGTCGTCCACGCGTTCGCATCATTCAGCGATTTTTCTTGTCACGCGTTCGCGTCGTCCACGCGTTCGCGTCATTCGTGCAGAATCCAATCCATGCGTTTGCGTCAGGCACGCATTCGCGTCGCTACAATTTCTTCATTTCGCGCGCTCGCATGAGCCATGCGATCGCGTCAGTGTTCGCTGGTCATCTCCTTGGTTTATTGTATTCCTTCCAATTTTGCAAGCTTCCTCTCCATTCTCATAGCCATTCCTGTCCTGTGAAGCCTGAAACACTTAACACACGGATCACGGTACGAATGGTATAAAGGAGAGTAAAAATATACTAATTAAAGGTTTCTAGGAAGCAAGTTTTCAACCACAAACAATACTAGGAAGGAATTATAAAATCATGCAATTCATATGAATAACCAGGTAATGGCTTGATAAAAACCACTCAATTAAACACAATATAAATCATAAAATAGTAGTTTATCACGCGACATTGTTGTTTTAACACTCATGCATATGGAAAACGGGCATGCATACACATGTGTTGAAAATGTGATTTTTGAGTTTTAAAGTATTCCTCTAGCTTAGTAAACCTCTGTAACTGCTGTTTAGGATCCCTTAGCTAGTATTTAGACTTTGGGACAAGGGAGAGTACCTTTAGTGGACTTAGTTGGATATATTTCTATTAGGAGATTAGAGACGGTGACTTAGATATGGAAATTTTTGTGGATGAAATTTGAGTGGATTGGTGGAGTGTTGCGTTGGTAATAAATTGAGAAAAATAAAAGATTGAGGTTGTTGACACTAACGAAATGAAAGTTAAAGGACTTGCGATTTATAAGAAGTGATCACTGAATTAGATACATATTCTTTTGTACTATGATTGGTAAGTCGTTGTGTGCCTGGCGAGGACGGTGGTTAATCCCGCTTGTCGATATTGCGGCGCCGGTGTAGGGACGGTGGTTAATCCTGCTTACATTGAGATGTGAGGTTTGAGGCAGTATTTTCCACTCGCATCCTTTCTGGTCACAAGAGTGTGCTCGAACACTATATCTCGTAAGAGTGTGTTAGGGCATTATATCTCAGGGCACAATTATATATTCATGACAGAAAGGTGACATCCCGAGGGGATGTGTCAAGTTGGCAGTTGACCCGACAAGTGATATCACGGCCAATAGGATAGGCATTCATCATATGCATTCTTGTACAACATGTTTACATTCTAATTGGATTACTTGTGGTATATGTTATTACTTGTGTTTTACTTGCATTATTTGTTTTCTGCTGGGATTGACGAGGCTTGGTAGCTAGGCGGTGGCAATGGGATCGCATGGAGGATAGGTTGGCGAAGGCTGTGGGACAACAGTGTTCTGTAGAGTAGAAAATCCTTAAGTTAGATAACCCTTTATGGTTTAAGATTTTATTATAAGTTGAATTTTATATGGTTTGAAGATCTAGGATTACCTTTGACTTCCCGGAACCTTATATCTTATCTATTGGGCACTGTCACCATACTGAGAACCCCCGGTTCTCATACCATATGTTGTTATTGTTTTTCAGACGCAGGTCGCAACCCACCTCGGTGAGTTGGCGGATGGTGACAAAGCGGAGGATAGCTCGAGTTTTATATTTTGCTTTATTTTGTATAATATATATAATTGAAGGGTTATTATACGAGAAGACTGAAAAAGAGTAAAATAAAATCGCGAATCAGAACACTCACGTATCGATAAACAAAAGATAAAGAGCATTCGGAAAGCAAGGATTAAGATGAAGTAATAAAGAAGAATAAGATAAAGACAGGATATAAGTATATAACATTAGTAAATAGCCACTAGTCGTGACCTGCAAAGTTTAGGCCGGCTAGGGTTACAGAATTAAAATAAGTTTGACAATAGTATTTTTCTATCTCTCCCAACATATAGATAAAGACCTCTATAGGCAAGTTTTTAAAAGGAATAAATACATACATATAAGTTTTCCAAAATAGCATGGAGAGATTCTAAACAAAATGAAAAACAGGAGTCTAATGATATTCTCCATCTCTCAGATGAAGTACAGCTTACTGCTGAGCGCATGGACCTGCATCTAAAAAATAAGAGATATATACGGAATGAGAATTCCCGACCCATGGGTTCCCAATACAGTAAAAGTGCCAAATAAATACTGTATAAGGCAACACAAACTCACTATGCAATCTTAATTATCCACACAACATTATATCCATCTTAAATTCTCTCTAATCCATAACTTGACAACTATCATAAGGGATTTCTAAGTCTAAGTAAAAAATTCTCATTCTTTCTCAATTCTCCAATGAAACAGAACCATAATCAGAACCAGCACTAGCCCTCAGCATCAACCAACACTAACATGAGGGACCTCTCAATTGTACAAACACAAACAATGCAAACAAGTAATACATAAGTAGATTCAAGTAAGGCAACTAGCATATAATCACATAATATGGCATATATAGGCAAACCAATACAAATAAGCAAACCTAAGCAAATCAAACATATGCAAATGATGAATGCATGTCCTATGGTTGACGAGTCTCATCTTTCGGTTATCAAGCCAACTCAACATGTCCGGTAGTGAACCATGGATAGTCCCTAAGCGCGCATCCCCAAGAGTCTATGCATGTATTCATAATCAATTCTCATCTCATCGGGAGAATCTGGGGAGTTTAAGTGCCTGGTCACAACTTGCGTCGAAGGGTCAATGCACCTTCTAATTTTTGCTTTTACATAATGTTGATTCCTATTTTAGTTTTACATACTTTTTATCTTCTTTTATGTTGGCTAATGTATTGATACGTGCTTCAAATGTTCGAGATATTAAGAGTTCAAGTATTATTTAGAAGATATTAGTTTACATTTTTAGAATATTTTAATTTAATATGATATATTTTAATTTTGTTTATTTAATTATTAGATTGGGCCTTATGTTTATAGGCTTTAGGGTTTTCTTTTTTTAAACCTAATAAGAGGTTATAAATACCTCCTTAGCTATTGTAGTCGTAGTATAGAATGATTTAGAGGTTTTAAAATCCCCCTTTTTTGGTTTCGTGATGAAACCATGGTGTGGACAATTGAGGTTGAGGAGTCCCTCTCTTGTTGCATTGGGGAATTGGGTAGAAGGTTGAGGAGTCCCTTCGATTCAATTACCAAACTATGGCGTTGATAAGTTAGGTTGAGGAGTCCATTTCTTGTTGCGTCAAGAAATTAGGTAGAAAGTAGAGTGATTATCTTTATATTCAATTTCAATCTATACTTTTTATTTCTATTTTCAATTATAATTTATCTTTTTATTCAGTTTGAATTCTGGTCTTTATGTTTGTCTTTTATTTCTTTATCATGTATATACATGGTATAGTTGTAGTTGATTAGTTGTGATTGGACAATGCGCATAATTGAACCAAGTTGAATTTCTTATATACATGATGAATTGGTTTGATTGAAAATTAGGAAATGAAATTAGGATTTTTGATGATTTTCTTCCAATCACATTACATATATAGAATAAACTTAGTTAAATTAATAAAATTTCTAAGAAAACTCCTTTTTATATAGGGCATAAACATTCAGATTGATTTGAGTTAATATTTTTCATGGAAACTTACTTGAATTATACATTGTGGAACATGATTTTTGAGTTAAGAACACACAACCTTGTGAAGTTTTGAGCCTCAATGTGTGGTTACATTATATGAACCACTATTTTCATTCTTGTGTGTCATTCTCTTTCTATGATCGTAATCTTTGATTTGTTTGATTCTCTATGTCCATTATTTAGTATATATATGCATTTACTTGATTGAGGCCCTTGTTTCGTTATAGCTCACTTACCCCAAATACCCTTACCCTTTTATCTTCCTTTGTCAGCCCACTTTGAGCCTTATTAATTTTCTTTTGTTCTTAATTTAGCACATTAACAGCCTGATTTGAAAAATCAATAAATGTCTTTAATTTGAATCTTTGATTAGTTTAGGCTAGTGAGAATGTGTAATGTTTAAGTGTGAGAAAAATTGGGAACATTGGTTGATAAAGGTATGGTTTGTATTTGTATTTGTATTGAACATCTTGGAAATTAAAGACATACTTATGCACCAATTGTGTAAACCATATGCATTGACAATTGTGTATATTTTCATATTTAAAAAAATAATAAAAAGGAGACAAAGGCCCCAAAGAAAAGTAATAAGAACAATGCATATGGATGTAAATTGAATTGAATTGAATTGAATGTATAAGTGTGTGTGAAAAGTGAGATAATGGGTAGCTAGGCTTGATATTAGAATTGTATAGGTTGTTATATATGTTTGGTAAGAGCTTAGATTAATCAAAGATTCAAATTCTAGCTCACTTAGCCATATACATCCTTACTTTTACCTTTAGCCCCATTACAACCTTGAGAAGTCCTCATGATACTTGCATACATACATTGAATAATTGTTGATTGTTAGATGAAGAACAAACCTTAGAAAGTATGATTAGATGA